>NW_027271034.1:1495000-1752500 GCF_040938485.1 Diadema antillarum | reverse complement strand
GCGTGAATTCAGTTTTCAATGTTTCGTTTGTCGCGTGTTTGAAAGCGCCAAGTTAAGAAATGGAACCTCGCTATATCCGATCAAATTGCTTATGTTTTTCTTTATCATGATGTACCGAAAATGTCCTCGTTATAACCGGAATCTCGTTATAACCGAACTCGTTATAACCGATTCGTTCTGCCATAGGTTTACACGCAAAGGAAAACGGGACCGACGCGATCACCTCGTTATAAGCGGTTCCTCGTTATAACCGAACTCGTTATAACGGGGTTTCACTGTATAGGGTTAAAGGATGTTGGTAAATACCAATTGCCAGTGAGAAATGCCCTAAAAGAACTTCTGATGGATAAAAAATGTTTATAAGAACAACAAAAGCAATCTTCTTGTCAGCACACAGTGACTCACTGATTGTGTTTACATGAAGAATTTTAATGACGTATCGTGTTTACATGGATGCTTGAATCTATAGTGCGAGATGGTGTTCCGCACTGCACGTGAGCTCATCGCCGTCTTAGACCGGGGGCCTAGAAGATTTATTCAGCTGAAAAGGGTCACACCGCTTCTTGATGGTCTCATCATATAAGGATGTGGCCAAGGGTCAATAAAATGAATTGCTGGCAAGTCACATCCTGTACCGTAAGCCTAGGGGCCACAAAAAGGGGCCCGAAACTGGGGTTATTCAGCCGAAGGGGGTCACGGACAAAAGTTGGTGGATATTGTTCCTTTGGGTGTACTTATCATGAAAACAGCAATGCCAGCTATTTTATCCTGTACGGGGCCCCAGACAGTAGCCCCAAAGGGCCCCACAAATATGGTGTTATTCAGCTGAAAAGGGTCACGGCTAATTTCTTTTGCAATGGAAGTAGTTCCCATCAGAGATATCCAAAACACCAATGCCAGCTATTTTATCCTGTACGGGGCCCCAGACAGTGATAGCCCCAAAGTGCCCCACCCCCTACAGGCCCTACGTACAAACACACACAAACATTGATTTTATTCAGCTGGAAAGAGTCACGGCTAATTTCTTTTGCAATGGAAGGAGTACCCATCAGAGATATCCCAAACACCAAAGCCAGCTATTTTATCCTGTACGGGGCCCCAGACAGTAGCCCCAAAGTGCCCCCCCCCCCCCACACACACACACACATTAGTTTCATTCAGCTAAAAAGGGTCACGGCTAATTTCTTTTGCAATGGAAGTAGTACCCATCAGAGATATCCAAAATACCAAAGCCAGTTATTCTAACCTGCACGGGGCCCCAGACAGTACCCCCAAATTGCCCCCCCCCCCCAACACACACACATTGATTTTATTCAGCTGAAAAGGGTCACGGCTAATTTCTTTTGCAATGGAAGGAGTACCCATCAGAGATATCCAAAACACCAAAGCCAGCTATTTTATCCTGTACGGGGCCCCAGACAGTAGCCCCAAAGTGCCCCCCCCCCCTCCACACACACACACACACACATGCACACACACACATTAGTTTCATTCAGCTGATAAGGCCACGGCTAATTTCGTCGGTGGAAAGCTGAACCGACGTATCTGAGAATTTTTTTTTTTTTCAATTTTATCGAAAATTAGATTTTTGCCTTATTCCACTGTTCTCACTTGCACCTATCATCGTAGCAAGTTGGGGACTTCAAATTGCAGCCAAAAGCTATAATTTACGCACACGCCGTACATTATTTTGTCACTGCTGGCACTGACTGCATGAAGTGACCATGGACCCTACTAGGGTCCATGATTGTTTAAAAGGCTATAATAGAAAATAGACTCATACCTGGACTTAACAATCATCATCTAATATCCATGATAATAATGCATAAGGGGAAAATGCACTTGCGTATTTCACATTTTTTTTTTTTGCTTTTATGATAGAGAAACTTGATCTTTCTTTTTGCAATAAAAGTTTCTGTGTCAATCTACAAAAACAATATGGTGAGGTTAGGGGTCATGCCAGTGAATAAGTCACCAATTGATGACACTACTGCTGTATCTGACTCCTGCAAATCGGCTATAGGGTTGGTGGCTCAACTTATCCCTTCATATATGAGCTGAACTTATACCCCGCCTTCCCCTGCTATTGGTGTCAGGCAGGGTGAAAACCTCTCACCAATTTTGTTGGCCCTCTTTTTGAACGACTTTCAAGGATTTTTTAGGAATGACTGTGGTATGAAAGGCATCTCATCTGAGCTTATCTCCTTGCTATATAGGGCAATTAACAAGAGATACTACATCCTTTTTAATCTGTTCACCCTCTTATATGCAGATGATACCATTGTTTTGGGTGAATTAAGCCCCAAAGAATTACAAAAATCTTTGATTCTGTTTTTCGTTATTAACATTTATGGCGTCTTAAACACCTCTAAAACAAAAGTAGAGGGTATAAGTTTCAAAAGGTAAAGTGGAGATTGGAGAGGATAAATTGGTTTCTCTTATGATCCTCAATATATGGGAATAACGTTTATTATTATGATGCATTCAAAAAGGCCACAGATTAACAGGTTTTTCAGGCTACACGTACCTTTTATTCTTCGAAAATGAAGCTTGATCATTTATGCCTACCTATTGATATGTTTGATCAATAATTGAAAAGAGGGTAAATTATCCTGCTTATCACCGCTTATCATTATTCTTTTAACTATTCATTGTTTGTTAATGGTACTCATAACATGCTGTCGATTCAAAAGATAAAAGGACTTCTTAATAGTTTGAACTGGGTTTCACTGATATTTGGGAAAATCAAGCTAGGGACATGACACTCAAAATTTAAGTCAACGGTGACTCAGAGGTTTGGATATTAGGAAACAAGACTGACATTATAAGTGTACGCTTAGAAACACCGGTACAAAGCGCCATATGAATGCAGTTATTATTATTATTATTATTATTATTATTATTATTATTATTATTATTATCATTATTATTATCATTATTATTATCATTATTATTATTATCATTATTATTATTATTATTTTTACTGTTATTATTATCATTATTATCATTATCATTATTATCATTATTATTATCATCATCACCATCATCATTATCAAACACTTTATAGAATATTTAGATATGAACTTGAATTCGAGAATTATTTGACTCAATTAAGTCCTAGGCTTTGTTTTTCACCGGCGTTGGTTTGTTTGTTTGTCTGTTCACCACCTTTGTGCAAAATAACTCAAAAAGTTGTGAACGGATTTGAATGATCAAACTTGCAGAAAAAGTTGATAGACAATTTACTCTAATGACACAAGTAACATATGATTAAATTTTCATTTAGTGATCCGGAAATTTTAAGGGATTTCAAGTGAAGATTCTTTTTTTATCTTTTGCAGATAGGGTCAATTGAAAGTTGAAATTAAGTTGAAAGTTTGTTGACTCAATCACCCCATTTGGGGTATGCATGTTCAAAAGTAACATATGAAAATACAAATATGAAAACATACACAATGTGCAGAAACATTACAGGCACCGCCAGCGAGTACAACACTAACTCGGATATCGGTCAGATCGGTGTATAATATATATATATATATATATATATATATATATATATATATAATGTATGTATAAATAAATATATATATATATATATATATATATATATATGTATATATATATATACATACATATATACATGCCTATAGCATACGATACCCAGTAGACCTATGTCAGGAGAGAAATACTTTGATCAGACATCCAGCATAGATCTCCGCTTAGGCAGCAGTCGTTCTTCTGGGGGTTTTCTACGTCGGTGAGATGCGAGCTCCAGCTGCCGATAAAACTGAACTCGGACAGTTATGATCCGAACTTTGGAACGGAGCTCAATCTCCATTTGCCTGCTCGCCGTCGTTTGAGCTCGGGCATCGCAGGTCAAGGCATGAGTCTGCGTGGTAGCAGGGACTAGTGAAGGCCGAGGAGCTGAGAGGACCGCCGATAGGGTAGCGTCTAGCTTGAGTGGCCAAGTCAAGGGGTGCTTCCAAGAGACAAGCCAAGCGACTGTGCCGAGGTCGACGACGAGGGTATCGGACATCGATGACGACTGAGCCAAGCTGAGGGGATCACCAGTTCAGGTCATCCAAGATAACCTAAGTTATGTATTTGTGATTTGTTTCATATTATATTTTATGCTCAATGTATTGTTATGAACGAGAAAGCTGCAAAGATTTGAAAGATTAAACTCGAACATAACTGTATACGAACAGTTTGAATTTCCATTACTTTGGTGTCAGAGTAGCAGAGAGAAAAAAAAAAAAAGTCACTCACGTGACAATTTGGAGGTCCCACCGAGACACTGCTACCTGATTAGAAAACGTTATTCAGATACTCTTTTAACATGCTTTAGGCTTAAATGCGATGTTTGTGTTTGATTCATGATTGAAGTTTCATTGCTCAATCGTACGCATTACCGTCATTTATTGCATGTTATTATTGTCGATATAATAACTGCTTCATACGTTTGATCGGAAACATTACCCCAGTGTGAATTGTGCGAGTATGTCGCCTTACGTGACAGTTTGATTGAAGTTTTTCTCCCCAAGGTTATGCCCTTGGTGTTGCCTACTAGAGGCACATGTGTGATGTGGATTCGCGTATTGAATCTGTGTGGAGTGTTGCTCCGTTTTCAAGGTTACGCCCTTGGTGTTGCATGTTATATGCATGTTTGATTGATTCGGGTTTGTGTGCATGAGTCTATGTGGAGTGTTACTCCTTTTTCAAGGTTACGCCCTTGGTATTGCCGGTTAGAGGCAGTGTGATAGATTCGGGGTTTGCATGCATGAATGAATCTGTGCGGAGAGTTATTTTATTGCAAGGTTACGCCCTTGGTGTTGCCTGGTATAGGCATGTTTGGTAGATTGTATTGGGTTTGTACAGTCCCAAATCAATTGTATGCTCATTGGGAGATACAGCTTTAGTATGCTTATTGACAGGGCATGCTTGGTATGTGGAATGTTTGTTGAGTGAACTCGTGTCATTTCACATTGCCTGCATTCCAGTACGCTTTTGACAAGGTACTAGCGGTTTGGTATGTGGAATACTTGTTGAGTGAATTTCAGCTGTTTGTCATTTGCAATTGTACGCTCGTTCGGAGATACAAATTGTTGATAAGTATACGCTGGCTGCAAGGTAGTACTTTTGTCGGACTTTGATAGCTAGGTGCTAGTCAGCTGTTGTTTTGTGCGACTACACGTTTGCTTAGTCTGGAAGTTACATAGTCAGTATGGCTAGTGTTGAGCAAATCAGAGAGTTCTCTTCATTAGGCAGAGAAATGGGCCTTAGTGGTGGTGAATTGAGTAGCTTTGTTTCAGAGCGATGCCAGGCAATTGAAGCAGAGCTTAAAGCTGAACGCGAAGCTCGTGAAGCTGCCCGTGAAGCTGCCCGTGAAGCTGATCGTGAAGCACGTGAAGCTGAAGGTAAAGCACGCGAAGCTGAGCGTGAACGCGATGCTCTAGAAAAGGCGCGCGAACATGAAATTAAATTAGCACAGTTGCGTGTAAGGGAAGAAACAGCGAATGTTGGTAGGCCCCAGTTAGCTGGCTTAAAGCTGAAAGTAGGTCGATTTGATGACGCACATGATAAGTTTGATGCTTATGTCACAAAGTTCGAAATGTTGATGAAAAGTCAGAATATCCCGGTAGACATGTGGGTGTTGTATTTGATTTCCAATCTAACAGGCAAAGCGTTAGATGTTGTGAATCGGATGAGTGCTGATGATCGCCAGAGTTATGCTACAGTGAAGCATGAGTTGATGTCATATTATCATCTCACTGAAGAGGGGTATAGGCGGAGTTTTAGATCAGCAAAGCCAATGAAGTTTGAGCGCCCAAAACAGTTTGCTACTCGAATGAAGGGGTATTTTGATCATTGGGTGGAAGAGGCTGAGATTGGGGATACTAGGAAGGATCTAGAAGATTTGATTTTGCAAGAGCAATTTCTGATAGATTGTCCCAGAGAAGTAGTTAGGTTTGTCAAGGAACGAAAATGTAAAGATTTCAACGAGGTAGTTGATTGTGCAGAAATCTATGTAGAAGCTCACGGTCCTCATGCATTTTCGGGTGTACAGAAATCGGAAAGAAACCGATCAGATTCAAAGCCGGAAAGCAAACCGCCCCAACAAAATCAGGTCAAAAGGACTAGTACGTATCAGAAACCGGCTGATGCTCAGTCAAAGGCGGGAAAGACTATGGGAAATAGGACTTTTCAGGGCAGAGGTTGCTATATGTGTGGAAACCCAAATCACATGAGAAGAGATTGTCCCATGTTGTCTAGGCCTGCATCAGCTCAAGGTTTGATGGGTGCTGGGGAAGGTACGGCCCCAAAAGTAGACATGAATGTGGCGAATGAGGTGTCTCGGGGTGATTCTAAGCCGGGAGTTGTTGGTTCGACGGCAGGTTGTTTCCCCATTGAGAGAGTGGCCGATGACTTTGAGGATGTGAAAATGAAAGTGGTTGACAGAGTTGGAATGGCATACAATGATGTCGCCGCGATGGTGAATCGTATGCCGGTTGTGTCTGGGAGGCTGATGCCAGATAATACACCCGTGTCTGTTTTGCGTGATACAGGTTGTAGTACGTGTGTGGTGAAAGAGAAATTGGTTAGAAATGACCAATTAACAGGTCAACATCAGGCAGTGAGGTTAATTGACGGTACGGTTAGGCGTTTTCCCGTGGCTAAGGTAGCTGTTGACTCGCCATATTTTGAAGGGGAAGTTGAAGCCGTGTGCATGCCTGATTGTTTGAGTGAGGTAGTTATCGGGAATGTAGAAGGGGCTCGTGAACCGAGTGACCCCAATCTACATTGGGTCCCAAAGAGTGTTGTGTCTGACCCGGATGTAGAGGTCATAACCCCGGATGTGGGTCTAGAAAGTTCAAATGATGGTGTAGAACAGGACGTCGAGGTCGCATTCCCGGGTGAACTGGATGATACTGGGATGGCTGTTCAAACTCGTGCACAAAGGGTGAAGGATTCGAGGCCTAGTAAAGGTTTGACTGTTGCAGATCCTGTTGATAATGTGCGGTCGAGTGAATTTCTAAGGGAACAGAAAGATGATGAGTCAGTGCGCCCTCTATGGCAGAAAATAGGACAGGTTGATAATTCCAAGTACAAGTTTGTGTGTGAACAGGGGTTTCTACTTAGGCAGAAAAAGGATGAAAGTAATCAGGGCATAGGTCCTAAAGTGCTCGTAGTGCCTAAGCCTCGTAGGAACGAGATAATGCGAGTCGCACATGACTCACTCTTAGGTGGACACTTGGGTATCAACAATACTTTGTCTAAGATTCAGACTCAGTTCTGTTGGCCTGGGATGTCGGAAGACGTGGCTAATTTCTGTAGGTCATGTGACGTATGCCAAAGGACTATTGACAAAGGTAGGGTGCCCAAGACTACCCTTGGTAGGGTCCCCCTTATTGGTGTCCCGTTTCAACGCATTGCAATAGATCTTCTTGGTCCATTCATGCCGTCTGCTCGCAAACACACTCATATCCTGACCATTGTAGATTATGCGACTAGGTATGTGGAGGCGATACCGTTGAAATCGATATCAACTGTTGACGTAGCTGAGGCGTTAGTTTCGGTATACAGCCGGGTTGGGATTCCGACTGAAGTGATGTCGGATCTAGGGACACAGTTTGTGTCTGATTTGATGCGTGAGGTGTGTAGGTTGCTGTCGATAGGACAGTTAACAAGTTCTCGCTACCATCCTATGTGCAACGGCCTCGTAGAACGATACAACGCTGTGGTGAAATCAGCTCTGAAGCGGTTGTGTTCCGAGGAGCCACGTCAGTGGGATAGGTATCTTCCGGCGTTGTTGTTTGCTTTGCGAGAAGCACCGAGTTCGAGCCTGGGGTTTTCTCCGTTCGAGTTGTTGTATGGGAGACATGTTCGGGGGCCTTTGGATGTGCTAAGAGAACTGTGGACAGCGGAGAAACTAGATCCAGAGCTCAAGAGCGAGTACGAGTATGTGATAGAGTTGAGAGACCGGCTGGTCAAGTCATGGCAACTTGCACAAGATACACTGAAGTACTCTGCAAAAAGGTACAAAGGGTATTATGACAGAAAGGCTAGGCCTAGGAAGCTGAATGTAGGGGATGACGTGCTCATTCTGTTGCCAACCGAGCACAACAAGCTGCTGGTAAAGTGGCGAGGTCCTTACAAGGTAGCAGGGGTCAAGTTTGACTATGACTATGTGGTCGATGTTGATGGTGTTGCCAAAACATATCACATCAATT
This sequence comes from Diadema antillarum, assembly GCF_040938485.1. NCBI lineage: Eukaryota > Metazoa > Echinodermata > Echinoidea > Diadematoida > Diadematidae > Diadema > Diadema antillarum. The sequence continues at coordinate 1,744,266 of NW_027271034.1, read as the reverse complement.
TGTTGAAGAGGTACTATAGTCGACGTGAAGAGGTACCAGTGGCCAGTTGCTTTGAGGTTGAGAGAGTCGAAGGCAATGAGGAAGTTGTTGAGGTCATGGCTGACGCGGAAGATGTGGCAGAGGCTAGCCCTGATTGGAATAGGGAGATGCCCAGTATGCCTAGCGTAGTACAGATGGAGTTCGTTGACATGGTAACAGTAGATCCAGTCTTAAAGGATAGTGAGAGGACTCAGGTGCAAAAGATTCTCTGTGAATATCAGGATGTATTCACCGATATCCCGAAGAAGACAACCATATCTGAATGTGAAATCTCGTTGACGACTGATCAACCAGTGCGATCTCCGCCTCATAGGGTACCTCAGGCTATGGAAGAGGAGATTAGCAAGGAAGTTGATTCCATGTTGAAGTTAGGAGTAATCGAGCCTTCTAACTCTCCATACGGTCATCCCATTGTGATAGTCAAGAAGCCGGACGGCTCTAATCGGTTTTGTGTAGATTTCAGGCGATTGAATAAGGTCACAGTCTTTGATCCAGAGCCCATGCCCAATCCTCAGGAGCTATTTGCGTCGTTAGCCGACAGTAGGTACTTCACAAAACTAGACTTGACAAAAGGGTATTGGCAGATCCCAATGAGGAATGAAGATAAAGCAAAGACAGCTTTCATAACGCCTAAGGGACAATACCAATTCAAGTACATGCCGTTTGGGCTTGTGACAGCCAGTGCTCAATTCACTAGAATGATGAGGAAGGTACTAGATGGAATGTCGAATGTTGTGAATTACATCGATGATATTCTGATTCACACGGACACATGGCAAGAGCATGTGGAGGTTCTAGATGAAGTCTTGCATAGACTGCGCGATGCCAATCTGGCAGCTAGGCCATCCAAATGCACCGTAGGTTCGAGTACCATAGAATTCCTAGGACACACATTAGGAGAAGGCGTGATTCACACTAGCGATAGGCTCACAGACAAAGTGCGCAAAGCTCCAAGGCCCAAGACGAAGAGGCAGGTTAGGTCTTTCCTAGGACTCTGTGGCTACTACAGAGACTACATACCCAATTATGCAGACATAGCCCTACCCCTTACTAACCTGACTCGCAAAGGTAGGCCTGGAGATGTTGTGTGGGGGCCTGAAGAGGAAAGTGCATTTGTCAAGCTGAAAGAGTGTCTTGCAAATCCTCCAGTGTTGCGGTTGCCCGATTTCGAGAAAACCTTTATGTTAAAGGTTGATGCTTCTGACAGTGGTCTGGGGGCGGTACTCATGCAGGAGCATGATGGGGATGAATTCCCGTTGGCCTATGCTAGCAAGAAACTCCTTCCTAGGGAGCAGAGATACTCCACGGTAGAAAAAGAATGTCTTGCTATTGTCTGGGCGGTCAGAAAGTTTGATTACTATCTGTTTGGGAGAGTGTTTGAGATCCACACTGACCACAAACCCCTCACGTACCTCCAAACAAAGAAGTCGACAAACAAGCGAATCATGAGGTGGAGTATGTGCCTACAGGAGTATAGGTTTCGCCTGGTGTCCATAAAGGGGTCTGAAAATAGGGCTGCTGACCTCATGAGTAGACTACTATAACTGTTTATATTGTTGTTGTTGGTAATGGTCCTTGTTTTTCCATTACATGTTGACGAGGTAAAGCTCAAAGAAAGAGAGGAACATAAATGATGAAACACATATTAATTTTGTTGAATTGTCATGAACAAAATAATGCTCATGTAAGTGCAAATGCTACAAAAGCCTTTCTCTCTCTCTCTTATTTCTCTTACAGGATCAGCGAATCGCGATTACAATATAGATGTAAAGGGATTAAGAGTAGGGAGTAATGCTTAAGGTTTGGTTAAATCTTACAGTGTACGTATTCAAGTATATATGAGGTATTAGAACACTAGGCGTACTAAGAGGTAGCAGGTGTTAACCAGGTAGCAAGATTACATTTCAGTAGATTTTCATCCAGATAAACATGTAAATAGCAACAATATTATTTTGTTGTAAGGTTTGTGCAACATGGAAGTATAGGGAAATGAAAGCCAAAGTACGCACAAACATATTAGGATATCTGAGCAAGAATGTGTGATAGTAGAGATATTATTGCTAAAAGGTATCATTATAGGCAATGAAGATTTTATGTATACATGTTCGATGGTTCTATTTTGGTTTTAGAAGACTTAAAGCTTATGCATTTGAAGATGATGTATTAAGTAAGCTATAAGGCCTTTATTAGGAATACCAACAAAGCAAAAGTTGGTTGTTACAAGGCTTGGGAGATGATTATGAAGTTGTTTCTTTTCAGAACAAGGATGGTAGAAGAGAAAAGGATAGTGTAATGTATGATGTATATATGCTGTTGATATTGATGTCTATCAGTCTCTCTTTTGAACACATGCGTATTGACATACACTGTGAATAGTATGTTGGTTGATTGAATAGCGTGTACCATAAATTTCTTGTAGGATATAATTTTGATATCCCAATTATATCTTAAGGTGGGGGATATTGTCAGGAGAGAAATACTTTGATCAGACATCCAGCATAGATCTCCGCTTAGGCAGCAGTCGTTCTTCTGGGGGTTTTCTACGTCGGTGAGATGCGAGCTCCAGCTGCCGATAAAACTGAACTCGGACAGTTATGATCCGAACTTTGGAACGGAGCTCAATCTCCATTTGCCTGCTCGCCGTCGTTTGAGCTCGGGCATCGCAGGTCAAGGCATGAGTCTGCGTGGTAGCAGGGACTAGTGAAGGCCGAGGAGCTGAGAGGACCGCCGATAGGGTAGCGTCTAGCTTGAGTGGCCAAGTCAAGGGGTGCTTCCAAGAGACAAGCCAAGCGACTGTGCCGAGGTCGACGACGAGGGTATCGGACATCGATGACGACTGAGCCAAGCTGAGGGGATCACCAGTTCAGGTCATCCAAGATAACCTAAGTTATGTATTTGTGATTTGTTTCATATTATATTTTATGCTCAATGTATTGTTATGAACGAGAAAGCTGCAAAGATTTGAAAGATTAAACTCGAACATAACTGTATACGAACAGTTTGAATTTCCATTACTTTGGTGTCAGAGTAGCAGAGAGAAAAAAAAAAAAAGTCACTCACGTGACAACCTACCAACTAAATCATCTTTAATACAGTAATCGTATTTACACACACACACACACACACACACACACACACACAAATAAAAGTCATTTGACCAGATTTCATGATACTGTGTTGATATAGGCTCCATATATTGATATGATTAATCACCTATCAAAATATTCAGCAATTTCTTACAAGAATTTCGCCATCTTCACCAATGTCTCTTTAGTAGTGTCATTAAAAAGTAGGGCCTTCGGTTTGCATATTTCCAAAATATTTCTTAAGCGCTTGTTTACTAGAATTATGAAAAAGCGGACATTGAAATGAATTATGAAATTCATCACCCAATCTGTGTGGTCTAGAGAGCAATTTTCACAGATTCTTTCACTTCTTGGGATGTTTGAGTAACGTCCCGTCATCTAACAGGTAACTTGTTATTCAAACACCTAAGGTGCGATCACACATCGCCGGTCTAGATGGCGGTTCATGGCGGTTCGGCAAATCGCCGTGCTCCACCAAAGACCGTGTTCACACCGTACATAAACCCTGGTCATCCGTCACTCATCCGCCATAAACCACGAGAACCGCCAGAAAAATTATACATGTTTAATTTTTCGTGGCGGTCTTGGCGGTTTGAAATGGACCGTGTTCAAAACGCCGTCCACCGTGTAAAGAACGGCTCCTCCGTGTTTGCACCGCAAGATCCGTGATAATACCGTATCAACACCGCCGTAACTTTTCATGCAAAAACAAAATGTTGAACTTAAAAGAATATAATGCCTCCGGCGACACTTCGTGGCGGAGCAATAAAAAAACGGGAAAAAAGCAAAGATGAATCCATAATACTAGATCGGGTAAATATTGTATTGAATGCTAAAGTTTCATTACTTTTTTTTATATTTTAACACATAGAGTAAAACAGAAAATTTAATATTCAAAAAGTTGGTAGGTTTGTTGGATAGTACATCAGTTACTTAAAAGGCGTGTGCATAATTTTGTTAGAGCTTGATAGCTTAAAAGATGGCCAGCTACGTGAACCTATAAGTTATACACCGAAGACTTATGCACATATGTTGGGTTCTGCTTTCGTGATTATGCATTCCTTTTTGTAAGAGTACATGTTGATACAGACATGTTGAAACTTAAGAGAGTAGAGGGAAAAGCGATGTTGAAACTTGAAAAAAACCCACCATTATTATGTTACGTGAACCTGTATATAAACAGGAAACTATGTAGATATACTATATTGAAATCTTCTTTCATATGTATGTCTTTTTATTGACTGTTGTTAGAGATATGTGAAAACTTAAGTAAGAAAGGGGGAAAAAAGAGATGTTGAAACAAGCAAGTACTTCTACATCACTTGATATATATATAAACCTGCAAATGAACAGGAAATTTTGTAAACTATGTTGGATTCTGCTTTGACATATTGTATGTCTTTTATAATAACAGTTAATACAGATATTTTGAAAGTTAAAAGAGAGAGAAAAAAAGGCATGTTGAAACTTGAAGACAATTGCTTATTGCATTACTTATGTCAATCTGTAAATACACAGGGTGTTACAACGTTTCGCGATTTCTTTTGAAATTCTCTTTTTGTACACCTAACAAAGCAATACCTCCTTGTTGTAACCCATTGAAGACGAGTGAAAGGGCTCTGGTTGTATCTAACTGTTACTACCGCGCCAAGCCGCGTTAGCGCCGTGTTCAAAACGTGTTGAGAACGTAGTCACATCGCGTTTAAGTGCTTTCCGTCATCGTTGGGACACGGTTCACGGCGGTTTGAGAACCGCCATGAATCGCCATCTAAAATGGCGATGTTTGATCGCCCCTTAATAGAAAATTTTCTAACACAAGCACCACCCATCATACATAACAGACGCATACTAAAGTTTAATAAAGACGTGATTTATCCATGGACCTACTAACGAATGGACTTTCAACGAAACCTACCACTTTGAAGTACGAGATCCGCCGCCACCTGACTATGCGCATCTCATTGAGTACATATAACAGGTGTCTAAAATGATGATTACATAATCATGCATCGTCACTGACAAAAGAATTGTTTCCCTAATTCTGTTATTATTTGGCTGATGCGCCTTTTCAGACTGAAACGTCTTTGACTAAACGCCAGTGATGAGAAGCAGCAAACCTCAGAACATGACTGATCTCGTTTCATTGGACTGGAAATTACCGATTCGCTCGTTGGCGCTCACAAATATGACTTTGCCTGATAGTAAGACAGACATATCCTCTTCCCTTGCTATCTGTTTTTACTCTGGAAAAATGTGCGGAAAAGGTGGAAAATGAGATAACAAATCATGATCAATTAGCTAAAAACTTGGCTATCTCTTCAAAAGTACCTGCCTTTCGCTAATAAAAATGTCTGAGCGATGTTATACCAATACATACCACAACTGCACATGCATTTTCCTTGATTTAAGTCAGTTGTTAACGCTATCTTCTGCGCATTTAGTTTATAGATTTTTCAAAGCTGCGTTGTGTTTAGCCCCGGCTTGTCGGCGGCGGAGTTCATACGATCAAAGCAGGGAAGAATGTTTAAAATGCTTTTGTGACACTTTTGACATAGACAGAGGCATGCATTAATTAAGGAAATGACGAATGTCCATGTGTAGTATAGGTCCATGATGCTACACAATGTGTACTTCACAACCACTGCGCATTTCAGTATCTACGCGGAGAAAATATTGAATGGTGTTTAAACAAATTTGAAGTCGCTCCATGTAAAAAGATTTGCCTATCCAAAATGTAAATGATTCTCATACAGAAAGTTTTACCGGAAACGAATAACTTAGATCCCTTGTAGGCAACAAGTTCAAGATCCACGAGCCGTATCATAAGTTGTTGGGTTTTTTTGACAATACATTATGCATGATTGGTTTTGGAGGCTATTAATTATATCCCACAATGAATTCCAGTAACACTAAGCAAAAACTCTCCATTAGACCACATCAAGGAACGAAGATGTTAATTTGTATATGATTTTGATTTGATTTGATTTGATTTTTTATATATGATTTCATTTTTTATATTTTTGATATATTTGGATATCAACCAGGATTATATATCTGCAGGGATAGCGACAGTGATGAGGGCAAAATTGGAGAAAGAAGTTTGAGAAGACAGTGAAAGATTTTAACTCCATTGCAGCAGCGGGCGCACAATTTACAAACACGAGCCATAAACCCCGGTTACAGGGCTATGGGAGACGGCGCTAGGGCCGGTGGCAATAGAGAAGCACAATGAATGAATGAAGAATGAATGAATGAAGAATGAATGAATGAAGAATAAATGAATTAATGAATGAATGAAGAATGAATAAAGGATGAATGAATGAATGAAGAATGAATAAAGAATGAATTAATGAATTAAGAATGAATGAATGAATGAATGAAGAATGAATGAATGAATGAATGAATGAATGAGGAATGAATGAATGATTGGAAATTATATAAAACATATAGATATTTCCGGACTTGAAAATGAATAATATACGAAAAAGTTGTATGATACATGAAAGATTCAGTGTCTTTCGTGCTTCATATCGGTGTAGACCAAGTTGTTTCACTCCAGCTCTAAATCTGCAAGGGTTTTGCGCAAATTCTGCTCAGAGATCTTTAAACAAAGGCTTCGGCTTGGAGCATCCCTAAAGTTCACGTGTTTCTGAAATAAGGCATATTTTGTAGAGGAATTCAGTGTCATCAACCACACCTAATTTCTTTTTAACAGGCTTATATTAACATGTCTACTTTGTTATACATTTTCTCAAGATTTATTTTGGTGCATTCATTTTGCACGAAAAAATCAATGGGCTGGGGATGGTCCACTCAGATCTAAATGTGTACAAGACCTATAATAGTGTCATTACGTCTGGTATACATGCAGTGCCTACCCTAAAGTACCCAATTTAATTACACGCTGCTTCCCTAAATCACACCTCGTTCACCCGTCGCAATTTACCGGTTTCTCAGCTTTTTGCCTTGTTTATGGAATACAAAAATTCACTCTCACAGTAACACTGGTAACGTTTGTTTGTTTGTTTGTTTGTATTTATATCCATCTTCAGATTAAAAAAGAATACATACAAGTTGCATATACATTGCACATACGTACAGTATGAAGAAACGGGGGATTGCCCGTTCAGTTATATCTGCAAAATATGACTGTTCTTCCACAGGGTCCCAAATTTACAATACAATACAAGAACAAGGAAAAGTAGAAATTACGCGGTGCGTAACATATGTCCCCGCCGGAAGTAGCATTTTGTAACAAAATGTGCAATATAGGTAAAAAATCAAGGTCAAAGGTCAAAGAAGTCAAAGGTCAAAATTCTGTGTAGAAGTTTTGAAGCCCTCACCTAGTGCCATCACATAAAGCAAATGGAATCGAAATTGGGTTAGAAATGGCGAAGGAGTAGCATTTTGTAGCCAATGTACAATATAGGTCAAAAATCAAGGTCAAAGGTCAAAGAAGACAAAGGTCAAAATTCTGCGCAGAAGTTTTGAAGCCCTCACCTAGTGCTATCACATAAAGCAAACGGAATCGAAATCGGGTTAGAAATGGCGAAGGAGTAGCATTCTGTAGCAAAATGCACAATATAGGTCGAAAATCAAGGTCAAAGGTCAAAGAGGTCAAAGGTCAAAATTCTGTGTAGAAGTTCTGAAGCCCTCAACTAGTGCCATCATATAAAGCAAACGGAATCGAAATCGGGTTAAAAATGGCGAAGGAGTAGCATTTCGTAGCAAAATGTACAATATGGGTCAAAAATCAAGGTCAAAGGTCAAAGAAGTCAAAGGTCAAAATTCTGTGTAGAAGTTTTGAAGCCCTCACATAGTGCCATCACATAAAGCAAACTGAATCGAAATCGGGTTAGAAATGGCGAAGGAGTAGCATTTTGTAGCAAAATGTACAATATAGGTAAAAAAATCAAGGTCAAAGGTCAAAGAAGTCAAAGGTCAAAATTCTGTGTAGAAGTTTTGAAGCCCTCACCTAGTGCCATCACATAAAGCAAACGGAATCGAAATCGGGTTAGAAATGGCGAAGGAGTAGCATTTTGTAGCAAAATGTACAATATAGGTCAAAGGTCAAGGTCAAAGGTCACGACTGAAATTCTGTGTAGAAGTTTCAAAGCTCCCATGTAGTGCTATCATATAAAGCAAACAGAATCAAAATTGGCTCATAAATGACAGAGAAGTAGCAAATTGAAGATTTTGATCACACACGGACGCACACACGGACACACGGACGGACGGACGGACGGACGGACACACGGACGGACGGACGGACACACGGACACACACACGTACGGAGCCCGTTTCATAGTCCCCTGCTCGAACTCGTTCGGCGGGGACAATAACACACTGTATACACAAAACATATTAGAAAAAAAAATAATGAAAATCATATACCGAACTGGTACAGTGAGAGTCAACAATAATCAGAGATAGGTAGAGAAGAGCAGAGCAAGGAAAACTGAACGTTCACGCATGGTTCGGGATTTAAATAATACCCATTTGAAATGAAGTATGCATGCATGACAGATTATTTCAAAAGGAGCTCGGCGTCATTCTTTCTTTGTTTTCCCCCACTTCGCTTCTGCTTTCGTCACCCACTCACCAAATAATAAGCATTGTCACAATTGGACACATGACTTCTCTCTTTTCAAGCCGCTACTTGCTATTCTTTTCTGATGTACTGGTGTTTTCACGGATTCATGCTTTCATATTCAAAACACTTCCAACATTGTACACTATTCAGCTATTACTCATATCAATGACAGTGTTATCTGATATATAGTTTTCGAACTATTAAGGATCATAAGTGGGAAATGTTTTTTGTAACACCTTGTACTTTGTTATCTATTTTGATACACAATGTGGACCACATAGAGACTGGTGCTGGGTGTTGGGAGCCAAAGGGCGGAGGTGCATAATAGATTGTCTAGGGCATGATCTATACTAGGCGCAGCGCAACAATAGGCGCTGTTACACAGAAAAAAATGTATATTATACAATAATACCTATAGCGCGATGATTATTATCACGTCGTTTTGGGAAGTGTAGTACCCCCAGTGTATGTGTCGTTTTCACACGTTCATGTGAGATCTGTGTGGACCTGTGTGTATGCACGTGTTTGTGGAACGGTTATCCGTTCATCTCTCAGCTAACTCAGATCAATTTTGGTAAGTTGCACAAAGTAGTTAAACTAAAATGTCTGCAAAAATCTTCAAGAGCGAAATGAAACTTGTGCGGCCAAAATCGGTTCCCTGTACGGATGTGTGTTTATACACTGTGCGCAGAGTCCACAGCAGGAAATAGAGTCCCCAGCATTTGACGAAATGAATGCCAGTCACTGGGGAGGTGCACTATTTCACAAGAATACCACACTTGATTTTCATTTTGTTTATGACAATGTCCTCAGGACATATCTCTGTACAGGGAAGATGTCATTATTGTGAATGATTGTGATTGTGCATTTTCCTAGCCCCATTCACTATTTCCACCTGTCCTTCAGGGCTGCCCGAAAACGTCGTTTTAGGATGTGTATTAGCACCTTCACGGATATTGTTTTCTTTTTCTTTCTTTTTCTTTTTTATAGTCTTCGACGTTCACATTTCCCTAATTCATAAATTGTCATTCATAAATTGTCATGTAAATATCAAGTAAGAATTTATTTCATATCAGCATCTGTGAATTTGATTTTACTTTATTGGTTCCTGCATTATATCATTGCTCATGAAGATACGTACACATAATATTATTATATTATATACATTGATGGTGCCATACATATATATACATAAACATTAATTGTTAACGAAGTAAGTTTCTTCATTACCTTTAGAATATACAGCAATAGAGTTTCTTCATTGCCTTTACAATGTACAACAGAACTTATCAGCGATGCAATGAATAACGCAGAAGGGCTACAGCTTAAGCACTGCTTGATTTGCATGCAGCCCTCGTACATAATACATAACATATAGAAAAATAGGAGGGAGGGATGACTTGCATAGAGAAAGGATAGAAGAAAGGAGAGAGAAGAGGTCTGTCTGCTTTCGCAAATACACAAAGTTAGATCACCTGGATAAAAAGCATGGCAAAGTATTTTCTCACCGAGGTACAGGTGAGCAGTTACAGGTCATGGTCGGTGACATAACATTACGGAATAAATTCAGAACGGCGATATTTCCACGAGGGAATTTCATATACAATACAATTACAATGACATTATAAGATCACTGCATATCCAGAGAGCAACAATAGGCGTTTTCACATCCGCCCGATGTTTCGAAATAGCGCGCTATTTTGCTGACTATTTTCTGCGAAAAATATCTCGAGCTTGGATTTTTATCGGGTTGATGTGAAAACGCCTATTGTCTTTACAGCTTTCTTAAAAGAATAATATTCTTTTAAGTCTATATGTTATATAGACTTAAAAGTTCGAATTTCAGAAGGAAGAGAGTTCGAAATATCAGGTCCAGTGTGTCTGATAGATTTCAGAGCCATCACCGTTTTAGGATTTTGTAAATGAAATTTATCAGATTGCCTAGTGGGATAAGAATGTATGTCCTTGTTTAACTGAAATAATGAGAAAAAAGAAGATGGAAACTGACCGTTATACAAACGAAACATAAAAAGTGAATTTTTCAAAAAAATTAATGTCATTTACCTTTAGTGGTTTTTAATTCTACGAACAAAGGATCTGAATGGTCCCAATAACCTGAATTGGTGCATATACGTATAGCTTTCTTTTGTAGAAGTAATATACTGTCAATGTGACTTTTTGCAGTTGCCCAAACAATGTTACAATATAAGATGTTCGATAATATCAACGAATGATGAAGCATAAATAAAATGATCTTTGGGACATAATACTTAAGCTTACAGAGTATACTAACATTACGAGACACTTTATCTGAGATGTATTGCACATGAGCATTCCATTTCGTATTTTCATTTATATATATTCCAAGAAATTTGACACTTTCTTTTTGTTCCAATAATATACCATCCACCATAATATTTAAATGGAATCTACACCAATGCAAGCAATGCTTTTATGTAGATTCCTCATATTTCACATGTTTAATTGTCTTAAAATGCTGTATTTGTCAATTCACCCATGCATTTTGGGGGGTTATGTTCATGGTTTATAATTTTGTTGAAAACAACACACAACCATGACTTTGTGACATAAAATACAATGTAGCCCTACAGCTCTGCCTGTTGCATATAGCGTTAATCGTCATTGAGAACTGTATATGTCAACTTTATGATAAAATGTTTAGTAATTTAATGTCTATTGCGTAAGCATTTCAAAACTGAGCACTTTTTACTGACTTTATGTAGAATAAACACAAACTCGATTATATTGAGGTACCTCTCCCCTCCCCCCTTTCGAGGCAACACCATTCATTTTTTTCCCGCGCATTTAAAATGCTCCCCTAAGCGAAAGTACACAATGCCCTATCAATATACCTTTTCTTCATCAAATGCCTTTTACATTCAACAATGGTACTCTTTCCCTTTAATATACTAAATACATGCATATACACACACGCCCACTCACATTTACTGTATCATGATTAATACAAATGCGTCGTTTTAACCCTTTGTAAACCGTATGGCTTATACCACCTTGCTAATTCTTAAGAGATATTAATTCATGTACCTTTGAACCACATTCGTACAAAATGTTTCCCAACAACAACATTGCCAACTCGATTCACAATGCACACATCACAACGAACACCCAGGAATACCAACCGCTATACTCGGGTAATTACCGATAATAATGAAACATCGCCACAATAAGAATGCATTACTGTTTACAGCGAATTTTACTTAAATAATCTTTGTCGTATTCATTGTTCATTCAAGGAGATATTGATCAGTTGCTGATATTTTCTTGTGTATGTTTAAGGCAGCAATAATTGATTAACGTCCGTGTACACAGGTCCTTGTATAAACAATGATACGGCCATTTAGGTCAGACCTGATAATTTATGTATGCAAGACTCTATGCATACACACCAGTATCCAGTAGCCTCTCAGATCTACACAGGAAGTGATACCTTTTTTTTTAAAGTTGTGAGTGTATAAGTGTATACGAAAATGATAACTTGCCATTTTCTCAAACTGCTCGTAAGCTGATAACTCCCATCCAACTTTTTCACTCACAAGCGCGATGATCCACAGAGGTATAGAATAAATATCCGGAGGGTATGTATAACCCATTTTCAGTAGTGACTGGAATGGCAATTGTTATGGTAACGGCAAGAATTCAGCTTCCTGATTAGCTGTTGCTATTTGAAGTTGCCATTCCAGCAAGAGTTGCTATCCTAACATCTTTTATGAAACGGGGCCCTGGTCTTCCATTGAGTCACCAGTAATAATCCGGACCGTAAATATGTGAACGCTCAAGTTCCATGCTAGAAAGAAGTATGACCTGACTAATCTCGCAACTTCTGGATGGTATCATGGTTACTTCTTGAAAATCATTTATTTGTTCCCCACTAATCACCAGTGTCTACTGATCAACATTTGAGATGTCAAGTATGTCGTCAAGCTACATTGAAAAATAAAGCGGAAAATTTTGTAACATTGTTATTAATTTTTTCCATTAGTGAGCATGAAAAACATGTTTAATCCTGAAAACTTGAAGCCCGTTCACTGACTGGATACGATGTGTCTATATAATTCAACGTATGTCCGATGATGCTGTTAAATGCCGAATCAATAGGGAACAACTTTTGAGAAATCAGCATCAAAGTGTCTCGATCATCGCATCGGCACGGAAAGTAAGTTAAGATCGTATAGTTCAATGTGAGCAAGTGAATGTCCATCCATGGTTTGAGTCTCATTTTCTGTTGATTGCTGATGACATGCAGTCGTTCAATTACGGTTATTTATTCTACTTGTTAACAGCTTGAGCAATTGTTATCAATAGCCAAATCAAGTCAATTCAACTCACACTAAGCAAGCAAAAGCAACGTGGGATCTAAGCAAGATGACGCCGCTGCAGTCACAGCATCACTTGGTAAAGATATTTTAAATGAACCCGTAGGACACTGGTATGTAAGGAAAGTGAGGTCGAATAATCATAAATTTCGTTTCATAATTTTGCTCTGTTTATAAATAATTAAAAAAAAATATATATATACCTGAATATATATATATATATATATATATATATATATATATAGAAGTTTTCAGAATATTTTCAGAAGTACCATTCGTTCGTATCTTATGGTCATTGTTTTCTAGTTCGGTGTCCATAGGCTCAACTCTGTGAGAATGACTGAGGCTTCGAACCTAGCTTATATCCGGGGTCAGCATGTATACGATGGAATTTGCTACGCGAATGCTGTGTTGGACTCCAGCATCGAAGCTTTGCAGACGTTTGAAGTTCGCCCAGACGATGTTTGGGTCGTAACCTATCCCAAAGCAGGTGGGAAATTGAAGTCATTGACGTTTGAATTTAGGTGACTAATGGCATTCAAACAGATCTAACTAAGGTGATCAACGAGAAAACGTCTCAAACATTTCTCAGTTTTCTCAAGCATACCGTCATAAGTCTTCGAAACTAATTTTTTGAGAGCAGTCGGTATCAACCCTGTTTAATTTTGTTCGTTTGTGTGTCTTCCATTCATTACACGAGCTCTCTGAAACATAATAATAATAATAATAAACTGTGCTTGTATAGCGCATATCACATTCAGGGAGAAGTCTCTATGCACTTTAAGAATGAAACAATACATCCGCTCTTTCAACCCTATTCAGTTAAAGGTTTTCCATTTAAAGGAAAAATGAACTGTACATGGAACACAATTAACACCGATGTCAACTTGTCTTATGACTATTTCATATCTACCCTTACCTCCGAAATCGATAACCATATTCCCCTGCGTAACATAAAAAATAGATATAAGCAAATTCCAAGACTCCCGTGGATAACCCAGTCTATATTACGATCTATAAACAGGAAAAACAATTTGTTTTATAAATATAGATGTAATCCCACTGAAAAAAATAAGAAAAAATATGTTTCATATAAAAACACACTCACCAAATTATTACGTACGCAGAAGAAAATGTTTTATGTGAATCAGATAAGCAAATACAAAAATGATATTAAAAACACATGGAAAACATTAAAGAATGCTATGAATACATCTAACAATTCATCTAATATTTCTGAAATTCGGTGGGGCAATGCCTCCAGCAACACTCCCGCTGGCATGGCGGAAATTTTCAATGACTTTTTCTCTTCAATTGGGAAAAATTTTTCTCAAAATATTCCTCTTTCTAGTAAATCTTTTAATGATTTTTTAGATACACCTAACTCCAAAACTATATTTTTTGACCCAACATATAAAGAAGAAATAATAAAGATTGTTGCTAATTTGAAAGAAGGAAAAAGTCCTGGCCATGACGGAATTGACAACTATTTGATAAAAAACATAATTTCTCAAATAGTGGATCCCTTAGTACACATTATCAATTCATCGCTTACAACTGGCCATGTGCCAAATAGCATGAAAATTGCGAAAGTAATTCCTATTTACAAGAAAGGGGAGAAGGATGATGTCAATAACTATAGACCCATATCTCTATTATCTTCTATTTCTAAGATTCTTGAAAGAATAGTTTATATCAGGACAGTACGTTTTCTTAAAACCTGCGACATATTCTCAAACTTTCAATTTGGATTCAGGGAAAATCACAGCACAACACACGCACTACTTGCCCTCATCGACAAAGTCACACACGCACTCGACACACTTTCACACACAATAGGTATCTTCTTGGACTTCTCCAAGGCCTTTGACACGATTAACCACGGAATACTTCTCGCCAAACTGTCTCATTATGGAATACGTGGAAAGGCCTTGGAGTGGTTCACGAGTTACCTATCAGAAAGATCCCAATTTGTACATGTCAACGGCTTTGACT
The DNA here is from genome assembly GCF_040938485.1 of Diadema antillarum. Lineage (NCBI taxonomy): Eukaryota > Metazoa > Echinodermata > Echinoidea > Diadematoida > Diadematidae > Diadema > Diadema antillarum. Next base: position 1,729,198 of record NW_027271034.1, on the reverse strand, counting down.
CTCAAAGTAAAACAATTGCATCTGGTGTTCCACAAGGGAGTTTATTAGGCCCATTGTTATTCATTATTTATATTAATGATTTTCATAGATCCTCGGAGAAACTATCATTCATATTATTCGCGGATGACTCTAACCTTTTCTTTTCTCACCCTGACCCAAACATTTTAATAAGAACAGTCAATGAAGAACTGAAAAAGGTTATACAATGGATATACGCAAATAAATTGTCATTAAATATTAAAAAAACAAAAGTTATGCTTTTTAGTAATTCTTTAAATAGCCTCCCAGGCAATATAACATTTGATACTACTCCTTTAGAAGAAGTTTCTTCCTTTAAATTTCTTGGTGTCTGTGTCGATAACAAGCTTTCATGGAGGAATCATATTGATAACATATGTAAAATTATATCACGCAACATTGGTGTAATGAATAGATTAAAATATTATCTTCCTTCATCTGCATTATTAACTCTTTATTCTAGTTTGATACTACCTTATTTAAACTACGGGATTCTTGCTTGGGGTAATACATGTCAGATGTTACTTGATAAACTTCTTCTACTGCAAAAGAAAGCGCTTAGAATTGTTTTTAATTTACATACCCGAGAACATATAGATGCTTTGTTTTCTGACCATAAAATATTAAAAGTAAATGATTTGTATGTGTTTCAACTTGGCCAGTTTATGTTTAATTACAACAGTAACTTTTTACCTAAAATATTCCATGATTCATTTCATCGAAATAGTCATGTTCATAACTATCCCACGCGACGATCCGACGAATTTCATCTTCCATTAATGAGAACCGCACATGCCCAAAATACATTTCTTTATACCGGACCCAGACTTTGGAATAATTTAGATAATAGTTTAAAAGATTCCCCCAAATTTGTTACATTTAAATACAAACTCAGAAAATATTTACTTTCTATTTATAATCTTAGATAATTTAAATTGTTTTGATTTATGCTTGAGCCTTCACTTGTCCTGATGTCGCAGCACTTGGCGTGTTCTGTGTGCAGACTTCTCTTCTTTCTTCTCTCCTCTTCCTTTCCTGTCTCTTGTTCTTCGTAGACTTGTATTGTTACCGTCTTCTCTCCTCTCGGTACTGTCTCGCGTCTTACAGTGTATACGTGTGGGTAATTGAATGTGTGTACGAACGTGTTGTCCTTGTCATATTTTCCCGGTAAACGTGGTTCAGTGAGCAGTGTCCGGGCACTAGCATTGGTATTCTATATTTTTTCCCAACCGGTGTATCTCAAAATAATTACATGTATATTGTTATAGAATAGTATATAATTTACTCATTATTTGTCTAGCGATCCACGTCCGACAAGCTATGCTTTTTAGTGGATCACTATTTTCCATAATCGAATTTATTTTCCGCTCGCCCACGAAGTATTTATACAGTGTTTTCCTAAATATTGTACATGTTATAATTATGTTGTTCTATAATATGTCTCGTATATATATTACATGAATCTTATGCAAACGTTTAAACAATATTTCATCACATGTATACTTTGTACTATGTTTTTTGATTTTCGATGATTGGAAATAAACTATGATTGAATTGAATTGAATTGAAAACACACTGTCATGACATAACTATATAACTTTCTTCATTTAAAACGCGGTGCTAAAAATAGTAAAGCCAAGGACTAAATGCCTTTATGCAACTGATGTCAGGAACCCACTGGATGTTGGAAATTGTTGGTCTCATCCTCTCGGACGGCTACCCAGAGAAAATTGACCGCTCTTCCAGCTCTACTCTGATTGAAATGATCGACCTGGACCAGAAAATGCCGGACACTAAGGAGGAGGAAGAACAGAATCCTCCGGACATGACGCCATTTATGGAGAAGATAAAGAAAGCGCCCTCACCGAGAGTCATCCAAACCCACCTCAGACTGAAATACATGCCACAGGACTTGCTGAAGAAAGCTAAGGTTTGTTATATTGTCTCACGATATCTCACACCTGTATAAGTGCTCTTTACAATGGGCCATGATGATAATCATAATGATTAAACAATTTCGTACCATGTCGCATCGTCAGATGAAAGTGAGTACGATGGTAATATCCCTATAGGAAATTAGAAACGCTGGTTAATGACGACTAAGTACTTGGCTCATAGTCGTCACAAAGTCTCTGTTGGGACTATAAACTTGTTTCTTATATAATGTATTTGCCTTGGCGAGTGTAAGTTTTAAGAAATGATAGCTAATATTGAAATTGTTTTTTTTTTACGCTCAAGTCAGACTACACAACTATGGGTGTAAAGTTGTAATAAGCAGGCAATGATCACTCAACAGGAGGGGTGGTAGTTGCTAACAGAAAAAAAAAATCATATTCTTTACAAACGAATGGGAAAGTTGTGAGGCAATCATATCGTCACCTCTTTTTATTTGAGGAACGTTTGCAGTCGATAGCATTATATCTCATAATGAATTATTTTGCTGTTTCAACTTACGAAAATGTAAGTGACTAAAAACTTCAGTCACTTCGCTGCACGTCTGTACTGCACACATCACATGTTGAACAGTAAACATTGAGTAGCTTTTCCTTTAATCTTTTGTGTGCTTCGAGTGTCAATTGGCACAGGAAACCCATAGCATTCTACACAGCTACCCAGATTTCCTGGCATAGGACCTTCGAAAAGCCTCTTCCAAAGTATCTTGTGGTTAGAGAGAGGAACAATTTGGATCAGTTATAATAGATTTAAAAAAAATGGGTAATTTATGAATATGTATTATTTGTCATTGTATCTATCATTATCATAATCATGTAGGTATGTTGCATAATGCTATTCAATTAACACAGTTAAGGCCGCCGTTGAGTATGTCTCGATGCCATGCAGCAGACACGGGCCACAATAAGGGGACGAGCGTACTGATTAGGACGCTTGAAGCATTCTTACTGTATGTATGAGTTCACAGTCCAAAGTATTGTTTGGTAGGAAGTGGCTCAGGGCACTCGTTTCATGTGAAGTGTTTACTTAACAAATATGCGTGGCATATTTTGTCGTCTGTAAATAACTCACAACGATTAAATCCGAGTACACGGACGGCTGTAGCACATCGCTTGTAACTTGCTACTATTATAGCTGGTCAATCCTTTCCTTACAATGCATCGGCAAACTTGTACAGTTTGTCATATCGTTTTTGAATAAACCAACCACAATCAAGAGAAAGGAAAACAGGAAAAAAAAAAAAACACAATCAAGAGTCAAATCAACGGGTCAACCTAACCTCATTTTCTTCTATGAAGGTGATATACGTTGGACGCAACCCAAAGGACACTGCCGTCTCGTGGTTCAAGTTTGTTAAGGATGACCCCTCCGACGTTCCTCTCACCTGGGAAACTGTGTTCCAGCAGTCTATCGATGGAAGTCAGTGTGAAAAGCCTCTACTTCCGATCACAAAAGATAACTGCACTAATTTCCAATATCAAGTAAAAATATCAAAGTGCTTTTTTTCTGTAATAGATTGTCATTTATCATCATAAGAATATGACATTACCGTAATACAGCATATTCTCAGATCGTTAAAAGATATAAACTATATTCCTATGACATTTCTTGTATCGTTAACCAGTCTGTATTTTGACATGTGTAGTGATGATAATGGTGTTCACAGTGATTATGTTGGTAAAAAATTATGATAACAAAACTCATTAATTTTTAACAAGAGTTGGTGTAGGAACAGAGGAGCATAGGTTTTCCCGGCCAATTTCGCACTTTTGTCAGTCCATTTGATAAAAGGTTCATTCAATTTAGCGAAAATCCTCGTCACTGCACATTCTGTCATTCAAAATTGCAAGTTGGTCGTTCAATTTAGCATTTCGATCAATGAAATTTGCACATGTGCCATTCGAATTCGTAAATCGAGCATTCAAATTGGCACGTGCTCTTCAGTCATTCAAATTCGCCAACACTGGCCGAAAGGGGTATTTCAGTCATTCAATTTCGCGTATGGGCAGTCAAATTCCTAACATGTTCATTCAAATTAACGTCATGTTATTTCTCTTTTGAAAAGGTGATAACATTTAAACGCGTATTTCTATGTGACTTTTTGTTTGATCCACGCACTGTTAAGCAGTAAAAGTATCATATTTTTTACCATACATAACTCGGGTTTGTTGTTCTGTAACGCCCCTTTTCTTTCATACATGTCATTTTAGGCCTACATGTACCAATACTAACTTCATCTTCTTACAGTCATGACAGCACAAATTAGATACAGACGTATTTCTCAAGAAGACAGAAAAAGAATTATAGAAACATTTGATGATCATAACCTTGACTTCCTGGAACTGGCCGACACACTCGGAATAAAGCACTCAACGGCCAGATAAGTTGTGGCAACATGGTGCACTAAATCTTCGGACTGGAAGAATCACTAAGCACATTGAAGAAAAAAAAAAACCTGTTGCCAAAATCTTTCAAATAAGTACGAAAATATGAAATGTAATGACGCTTGCAAAACAGTAACTGTGTTGACAAAAAAAAAATAAAGAAAGAACCAAAGCATAAACATGCGTGCTAAATTGACTGCAAAAGATGTTAAATTGGATGCCCAAAAATGAATTTGAATGAACGAGTGCGGCATGTCCGTGATCACGTGACTATATCATTCTAAATTGAATGAACGAATAACGAAATGGTGCTAGTTTTACGAATTTCAATTGAAAAAGTGTTAATTAGAATGACGCTAAAGGTAATTTGAATGCTCCCAAATGAATTTGAATGAAGAGATCATAAAATTGAACTACCGAACATGTCATCTACGCTAAATTTTGCTAAATTGAATGCAGCAATTAGGAATTGGACTGACACAAGTGCGAAATTGGCCGGGAAAACCTATATTAGAGACTTGCCCCCTTTTTTTACCTTAACACCAACTGAGATCTACATATTTGAATCCTAGCAATGCAAGCTTGCTTCGTCTGTATCAAGCTCATGAAGTGTCCACTTTCACTTTGTTACCATCAGCTATTGAGTACGGACCTTGGGCAGACCATGTCAAAGAATTCTGGGAAATCCGTCAACACTACGAGAACCTCCTCATCGTGTTCTACGAAGACATCCTGCGGGTATGTGAAAATATGTCCAGTAAATGTAATACAAAATGGGGGGGGGGGGTATAGTTTCTTTTTTTCTCAAGTAAAAGAGTTCTATTTTGGCTAGTGTCCTTACTTCATAGGCCTACTTAACAAAGTGCTTACTATTGTATTATGATTCTTTTTTTTTTGTCCTTGTGAGTGATTTTCTATCAAGGCCTACTCATTTTCATGACGTGCCATGAAGGGGACACGTCATATTGCGAAGATGCATAGTCAGTATAAGAAGGGGCATAGCTTAAGGCGGTGTCACACCTTTCCGGGCAAGCTACGCGGGCTCGTTGCGAGTAGGGATTGTCAAGCACGCAGGAGAATTTTCCGCGGGCGGACAAGAATGTTTGCGAGTTTAGCACTTGTGTCTTGCCTGCTACACGCGTGCTACTTACCTTCTACTTGCGTGTATTCCGTGTGACCTGTGTGAAAGCTTTGAAACCGATCCGTTTTCTGTTACGAGCGACTTACGGGTACTGCGAAGTACCTGCGTTGGAGTTGCCTGCGAGGTGCTACCGGTAAGGGTCTCCTACTGGTGTTCTGCGTGTACCTCTGCGAGCGAACCCCCACGACTCACTCGGAACAAGTTTTGAGGATGCTCAAGGCCGTAATTGTCATACCATATCTGGGAAAGTTTTGCGGGTTGACTTGCGGGGAAACAAATTTGCTACCCGGAGCTCTCCGCAGTTGGTCCGCACCTGACAGTACCTAGCGCGTATCTCGCCCGTAGTTGCCCGGAGGTGCGCACGCAAGTCCGATTTACCCGCAGCCAAGTTTTGAGCATGACCAAAACTTTTTCCGGGTGAGTCACGGGAATTGCCCGCAGAGGTCCACGCAGAACGCCAGAAGGAAGCCCTTTGCGACAGCACCTCGTAGGCAACTCCCACGCAGGTACTTCGCAGTCCCCGTCATGCGGCCAAGATAATGACATTCTGTGGGACTTCTGCCATTCCTTCAAAGGAATTCCTTAACTGAGTTGTCAGCCCCCACGCGCCTGGCACACAGGTCACACAGTATACCCGCAAGTAGAACGCGTCCACCAAGTAAAACACATGCACTGACTGAGGGCGGACAAATCTTTGTCCGCCCTCAGAAATTGTTCGGTATGTTGGAAAATCCCCACATGCAACAAGCCCGCGTAAACATGGTTGCGGGTAAAAAGATTTGCGTGCGCACCTCCGGGCGACTACGGGTGAGATACGTGCTAGGTACTGTCATGCGCGGGTCATCTGCGGGGACCTCCGAGTAGTAAAAATTGTTCTTCGCAAGTCGCACGCAAGGCTTGCCCGGAAAGCTGTGACACGGCCTTTATACCGAGAAAGGACATTCGATCCCTTACTTCTGAGACTGGCAAAATTTGAAATTAACGATTTCTTATTTAAACGTATCTGTTTAAATTTGTTCCCGTTCTGACTAAAATTACATTTTTATTAAACAAAAGAAAGACCACCGCTCGTTCATACTTACGGGGTTTATAATAAAATAATGTTACCCGCGAGACCGCATTTTGTAAAAATAACGCATTTAGTAAAGATTACCATGAGACTTAAAAAGAAAAAAATGATACGCATTTCAAAAATAAATGCGTATTATTTTCATAAAATAGATAAGAAACAAAATGAAAAAAAGGAAGAAAAAGGAATTCGTAAAACAGGGGTCTCGCAAAACTCAAATCGCAAATTGCCTTCTTATATAAACATCTCCGACCCAATTTCTGAACCGTAACATGGTTTTGGTTTAAATTGCTTTTTTTTTCTTGATTTCTGTTTATTCTATCAAAAATAACGAACGTTCAGATTAATGTCACAAATGCAATGGACGTTATCCCCCAATAACAGTTGCGCAATGGTCTAATGATTCATTTGCGAGGGAGCGAGCAAAATTTATCACATAATTAGATAGGAATTTGGGCACATAATCCATAGAGGAGGTAAACAGGGTCGCATATCAAACCAGAAAGGGCACACAGAATGAAAAGGAGGAAATTCGATATGAACAGTGTATCCATAAGGGAGGTGAAGAAGAACGAAATCGGAATGGTGAAAAGGTCAAGTTAAAAAAGGGCTTTTCTTGAAAAAGGGGAACGATACCAGCCGTTAGCGTTCCCATCACTCTTCTTCAAAATCAAAACAAAACAAGACAATACTAAAGCACCCCCCCCCCCCACACACACACACACAAACATCGTGTATGAAATGGTGCGATGTGATGTTTGGGGGTTTTGTTTTTATTTCTCACTTTTGTTTTTGCTTTCAGGATCCGGTCAAACACGTCCGAATTGTAGCAGAACACATAGGACGCCCGCTGTCAGAAGATCTGTTACAGCGAGTTGTCGAGAACAGCTCCTTGTCCAGAATGAAGAAGACCTATGACAAGAGAGCTGAACAACTCAACGAACCACTGGCCGAGTCAGTTAGACTGAAATTTGTCTCCAGAGGTAATTTGCGACGTTACACCATCTTTCATTAGGGAAATTTCGGACCAGGTAAAAGTTCGTCTGAAAAGACAGTAAAATATTATAAGCACAACAATGATAATGTGATCAAATTGGAGGACAATTCGGGAAGTTACCAAATTGTGACGTTTTACCAATATTTACCCAACAGCTCTCAAACATGGAACTGAGTGAGCTGATGACGTCATCACCTCACACTTTACCGTTGATCGTCTTACCAACAACAACAACAACAACAACAAACCAATTAATTTTAGGCTTCAAAAGTGTTAAGCATGATATTATTTCTGTGATTATACCTGTGAAATATCAAATGATCAGTAAGATAACAAGATTTGAGACGGTGGTACATTCCGTTTGAAAAAGAAAACTGAAAATTTCAAGATTTCGTGTACAAACTGTATGGCAAGTTGTTGGACGATATCATCGACTTATTCATTTATATATTCATTGGCTTAGTGTTTCATGAAAATCAGAAAAAGAAAGCTTAACAATCTCATAACTTCCCTAATTCTTATCCCATATTGATTAATGTCTTACTATTGTGATCATCAGGTATTACTGTTTCTTTTTGAGGGTGACTATTGACAATACATGTATCCCCAGGCCCGTAACTGGGGGTGGGGGGCAACGGCGTAGCCAGGATTTCATCTTAGGGGGGGCGGTTAGTCTGCGAGGGAGCGAAGCGACCGAGCCCGAGCGAGCGGAGCGAGCGAGGGGGGGGGGGGGAGGGTGTTCCCCCCTCCCACGGTAAGAACTTTTTGCATTTTGATGTTGTAAATGGTGCAATTTGATGCATGTTTTTGCGCCTTTTATCGACGTCAAACAGTCCCACTTGTTTATGGTAGCAGTTTATTTTGATGTAGATTATTATTGAACAATTTGCCTATAAAAGGGTATAATTTAGATACACTTCTTGTATTAATTCTTTTCACTGAATATCATGAACGCGACTGAACCCGAGCGAGCGGAGCGAGCGAGAGGGGGAGGGGGGGGGGGGGGTGGGAGGGGGTGTCCCCCCTCCCACGGTAAGAACTTTTTGCATTTTGATGTTGTAAATGGTGCAATTTGATGCATGTTTTTGCGCCTTTTATCGACGTCAAACAGTCCCACTTGTTTATGGTAGCAGTTTATTTTGATGTAGATTATTATTGAACAATTTGCCTATAAAAGGGTATAATTTAGATACACTTCTTGTATTAATTCTTTTCACTGAATATCATGAACGCGACTGAACCCGATCGAGCGGAGCGAGCGAGGGGGTATGGGAGGGTGTGGGAGGGGGGGGGGGGTGTCCCCCCTTCCACGGTAAGAACTTTTTGCATTTTGATGTTGCAAATGGTGCAATTTGATGCATGTTTTTGCGCGTTTTATCGACGTGAAACAGTCCCACTTGTTTAAGGTATATAGCAGTAAATTTTAGTGTAGATTATTATTGAACAATTTGCCTATAAAATGGTATAATTTAAATACACTTCTTGTATTAATTCTTTTCACTGAATATCATGATTGCGACTGAACCCGAGCGAGCGGAGCGAGCGAAGGGGGAGGGGAGGGTGTGGGAGGGGGGTGTCCCCCCTCCCAGGATAAGAACTTTTTGCATTTTGATATTGCAAATGGTGCAATTTGATGCTTGTTTTTGCGCGTTTTATCGACGTGAAACAGTCCCACTTGTTTAAGGTATATAGCAGTATATTTTAGTGTAGATTATTATTGAACAATTTGCCTATGAAATGGTATAATTTAAATACACTTATTGTATTAATTATTTTCATTGAGTATCATGAACGCGACTGAACCCTAGCGAGCGGAGCGAGCGAGGGAGGAGGGGAGGGTGTGGGAGGGGGGTTTCCCCCCTACCACGGTAAGAACTTTTTGCATTTTGATTTTGCAATAGTGCAATTTGATGCATGTTTTCGCGCGTTTTATAGACGTGAAACAGTCCCACTTGTTTAAGGTTACTAGCAGTATATTTTAGTGTAGATTATTATTGAACAATTTGCCTATAAAATGGTATAATTTAAATACACTAGTCTTCTCTTACACTGAATATCATGAACGATGTCTGTTCAGCAATCAAACAGAAAGAGCATGCACACGAGGGTGTAGATAGGGGCATATCCCCTGCCGCACGAAGGTGATTTTGCGTTTTCAGACCTGAAGTTCAGCGATCTGGTGCAAATTTTTGGTGCAATACTTTTTCATCGAAGTGCTAAAATCACGGAATTTTATGTCGCACTATACCTATACTTCACAGTAGTAGGGCGCTACGACACTAGGCCTGGAAGAGATGAAAACATCATATTGAATTAATGGTCATACACAAATCACTTTTTAATCTCCATTTTTTTTTTACACTTGCAGGAAAGACGGGACAATGGAAGAACAATTTCACCGTAGCGCAGAACGAGATTTTTGATGAGTGGTTCCGGAAGGAGATGGAGGGAGTTGATATCCAAATCCCATTTGAATAAGATCACGAGATGACTTCAATTATGAAAACGTGCAAAAACATAACCTCTTACTGAAATATTGCCCCCGGATGTTGTTCATCAGGAATATGTATATGCAAATATATATACAGATGTATATATATATCCCCCAGTTATAGTATGGTCTAAAAATATCTGTACTTATGCTTCCACTAATCTGATTTTACCACGGGACCTGCGGCTCTATACAAGCTTGCTTTTACGCAGGCCCCATCATATTTTTCGCATTATGATCTCAGTTTAACTCGCATGTATACAGACATTGTGTATACCAAGACAAACTTTTGAACATTCCGGTGAAGTTCTATTTTGAATTATGTTCTGTATAGATTTCGTATCAATTTACTTTATATTGTGATATATGTGAGAAATATGAAAATAAATTGAAATGAAATGAAATGAAATGAAATATATATATAATATATATATATATATATATTATATATATATATATATATATATATATATATAATATATGGGGCCTACATATTTATACATAAATCAAGACTTCACACTAACCTGTTGTTTTCTTGTTATGTGGTCTGACAATGCAATTTTGTGGCACCTAAATTAAGAAAAACATAAAAAGCACATTTTAAAAAACATGATGATTATGTGACATTGGCAGGTATGATAAAGGGCTTCAAAGTTCACTAAGTCTCACATATTCAATATCGAACTGAGGCATAAACCCGGAGGTATAAACATGATATTTTTTTCTTCCATGGCACCATGGAGCAAATCTGGGGCAACAAATTATCTTTTAATAGTGTCCCGCGTTTTAACACAACATAGCACCACAATGATTCATGATATGATTACATTTTACAAAAGGCAACACCTCTATCTATTTTACATAAATAAAACTGTACCGTCATAACCAAAATCGTTTTGGCCGAATTTGGCCATAAAATATAGACTGGGTTAAGCACATGTTCAAGACGTGATCTGGCAACCCTGGTCGCGGCACCTAGTTGAAATGCGTGGGGCTTTCGTGGGACATACTTCAGACATAGTCGCACTGCTAAACGACAATGACGAAGCAAAAATTATTCGCCACAAGCTAGCTAATGTTATTATTAGGGTGACAGACATAATGTATGTATATAGTAGTCCACATTTCACCATTCATTGTATTCACCCCGACTTTGATGAATTTTTGTAATCTTCGCTGACACACAGTATGGCATATTCAAAGTGAACATAAGTTATTTCCTCTTCGATTTTTCATATGGGCACTGGAGTGACAGAATAATCTTAAGATAATGTTTGATTTGATTTGATTTGATTTGATTAGATTGATTTGATTAAATGGTTTCTGTAGCAGCATCATTACATGCACAAAACAAAGGTACAAACTATCATGTGACCTCAGGGAAGCAACTCTGTCGGGCACAATGGTTATGTGAAATAAGCAGAGGCGATAGCACAAGGGATACAACTTAAACAAAAGTTTAACGCGCTTACAGCCCTGGTATTGGTGTAGCAAATACATTGTACATCAAGTTTGCTGCTTCAAGAGGCTTGTTCGAGAGGTGAAAAAGAGAAAAGGAGAAAACAATGTTATATATACAAACAAAGCATAAGGGTACCGACAAGCCCCTGTCCTATCTTTATAAGTACTAGGTGTTTCAAAAAACATTTCCCATTTTTGATTCTTAATAATTCAAAAAATATATATCAAATAACACTGTCATTGATAAGAGTGATAGCTGAATAGTGTACAATTTGGTTGAAGGTGGTTTAAATATGAAAGCATAAATCAATTTCATGAAATCCATGATTAATTTCACAGTTAGGTTCCAGACTTTGCTCTATTTTCAACCCTCTGTACAAAATTTCACTTTGCACAGGGGTCAATGGGTGTGTATGGGAGTGTGTGGTTAACACCCTGACAATGGTCCTGAACAATGGCCAGGGTTTGAATGCTTCATTATTTATTCATGAGAAATTCCACTATCACAACTAGTCTTTATTCAGCCTCTTGCAGTATCTGTGTAAAGTCAAACGCCTGTCGATACTGTCGTTAAATCGCGAAATTACAATGAATACCTTCTGATCTATCATAAACGTGGTGACAGGAAGCAAAGAAAATCAATTAGAGTATACACTTGTGTATATGGAGCCTTAAATAAATCTACTGTGAAACAAATCGCCCCAATGATAAATGCTGCTGAACTCTTTACCAAAAATGATCTCTTTTTATCGAAAAAGCGAAAATTTTGTCAGACTATTTTATTAGTAGACAGTTGTATTGAAATGAGGAACTGAAGATCATTTATTCTTATTTATATCCCAAATTTAGTGATATGTGAAGCAAAATTTGAAAATGAGTGCCAGCTGGAATGAAATGTGGTGTTTGCAAGCACTTTACCGTGCATGAATTCAGACTAGCAGTGCCCAGGGCAATCCACATGAATTATTGATGAAGCATTCATGTGCCAGGGAGCGCGAGACTGACGCCTAGTCAACAGATGGTTCAGGCATGTCCATTGTTCAGGGCCATTGTCAGTACACACTCACATACACATCATTGGTTCCTGTGCGAAGTTCAATTTTTGTACAGAGGTTAAAATTTGACCAAAATCTGAAACCTTACTTCAAAATCAATCTTAGATTTAATGAAACTGATTTATGCTTTCACGTCTAAATTACCTTCAACCAAATTGTACACTATCCAGCTATTACTCATGTCAATGACAGTTTCATTGGATGAATAGTTTTTGAACTATTAATGATCAAAAGTGGAAAATGTTTTTTGAAACACCTAGTATATAGGAGAAAATGTGTTCCAAAGGAACGGACAGGTTCAATGTAGCCTCTCCGCTGCATTGAACAATGTGGAGAATCTACAGTTTAATAGTGTTGCCACAGCATTTGATAGCACTGCAATAAAGTTTATTGTGCAGCAACAATGGTGTGGTTTATTAACATAAATTATTTTAGATGTGATGACATTTTATCCTTCAAGAAAACCGGACTTATATCATGCCACCTTGGCAACAGGTTTATGTTCCTATCAGCAAGGAGGTTCAAGAGAATGGAGTCACAACTGTCGTATTTCCTTTGAAGTCACGTTCGATGCCGCCATTCGAAAGTATTTGAAGCATGTGGCAAACTGGACCTGCCGCGCAGATAGGAAGACAATTGACTCATGTCTCATTGCATAATCATTACCCACTTTCTAACGAAAATATGTCTTTGTGATGGTAAGTACTTTTCGCCAGCCCTACTTATAAAAGATAGGTGGTATATAATGGTAAAGACACTGGGATGCGCGAATAGAAATTACGCAAAAAATGAGGAAATGGAAATGAAAATTACTCGACTGGCCGTGCCCGGCCACTAATCTGATATATCTATTAATATAGAATTATACTCGAAGATTATTCCATATCAGTTTTATTTGGAGGAATTAAGTGGAAAAGTGATAAAACCGGCTTTCCGGGAGGGTACAGTTTTAAACACTTTCACGTGATACAGCTCTGATTTGCACATATTTCTTGAAGGGATTGACCTTTGTTTAATGAGCTTTATCATTAAGTGAGATTTCGTTTCATTTAATAGATAAACAAGCAAAATATAGCCAACACTAAGGTAACTTTCAAAATGACTCTTCAGATTGCTCAGCAAGACGGCGGCATCAAACCCCGTCACCAAAGGCACAGATGCACCTGTGGAATTCTTTTGTACATCAATAGAAAAGTGACAACTGTTTGAATAATTACAGCCAGTTGGAACTCCATCTCTTAAATCTCCTTGCTATCAGCCATCACTATCACTGACTATATTATAGAAAAGAATCGAGTTGTAGAGTAGTCAAAATTTTGCAATGATACCCTTTTAACATACATTGGTGTTGAATGATTTTCAGAAATATTCGGGGTCATCTCACTAGACCAACACCCACGAGTCATACAGCCCACGAGTTCGACATTGAATTTAGGTCCATGAGTCATACAGCTCACGAGTCATACAGCCCATGAGTTCAACACTAGTAGTCCATGGGCCAAGACCCGAAAAATGGGTTGTTGGTACCATCTGAGGTGGCACAACCTTTTTGGTGTCAGTTTGTTTGTCGGGCATAGATATGCTTATCAAGCTATGATAGCATTTCCAAATGAGTAGCTTAGTCATAATAAATGAATTTTTAACCAATTTGGTCTCGTTTTTATATCCCTATACTTCTGAATCGAAACTAAACCGCTATACAAAGAAGAGCACTGCCTTCTGTATGTCCACAGGTGTTCTGTTGTAAACGCGGTGTGCTTAGTCTTTATTCAAGGCAGCGAAGTGAATATCCAAAGGGTTATGATGTCCACAGCTGTCACGCGGTGCGCTTAGTCTTTATCTAGACCAATGTACCGTTATCATATCTAAAGTTCCTCTTAAAAGGGATTATCTATACTGTTTTTATACTACCCTATCAACAAATACATCAGTTTTAAACAAAAATCACTCTGTTCATTTACAATATCATTCATTATAATGTATCGTAGTGTACCGATACATTGTTTTTGCATTATCTTATATTGTTGGAGGGAAATAAAGCGACATTGGCGTGGTATCAGCGTTTTCACCGTAGCGTTTTCGCCGGAAAATGATAAATAATTGAAAGATACGGTAAAATTCACGAGGAATTGCTTTTGTTGTTGTTGTTGTTTTCAGATAAAAGGATATTCACTGTATCATACTCTTTGGATATTCCCTTCGCCGTCTAGAATAAAGACTAAGCGCTGTGGACATCATAATCTTTGGATATTCCCTTTGCTGCCTTGAATAAAGACTAAGCGCACAGCGTTTACAACAGAACACCTGTGAACATACCATAGAGCTGCATTTTACAGCTCTATGGAACATACAGAAGACAGTGATCTTCTTTGTATAGCGGTTAGTTTCGATTCAGAAGTATAGGGATATAACAACGAGACCAAATTGGTTAAAAATTCATTTACTATGACTAAGCTACTCATTTGGAAATGCTATCATAGCTTGATAAGCATATCTATGCCCGACAAACAAAATGACACCAAAAAGGTTTTGCCACCTCAGATGGTACCAATATCTGGCCTGGCCCATGGACTATAGGTGAAAACAGCCCACGAGTTCGACAGATTTAACACGGTATCGTGGGCCTTGTTAGCTTAGTGTCGAACTAATGGGTTGTATGACTTGTGACCTGTATGACTCGTGGGCTGTATGACTTGTGGGTGTCGGTCTTGTGACGTGCACCCAAATATTCTTCGACGAAATAATTGGAATGTTTTTTTTTCCAGGCATTTTTTTTCTTTCACAACTCTATGGGATGATGGAGAGTGTCAGTCAAATGATGTGCCATTAAATGTCTCCATGCTATTGAGTATTATGTGCTCATGTTGTCTTAACTACCATATACTTTTTGATAAAGACAATTCTACTTGTTTTTTTTCAATGTCTTTGATAATGTTGTAAATGCTGTTTGGTTAGGTTGGTTTGGTTTCTTTCTGCATTTTCTTTCTCCAAATACAATAACAAATGAAAACAAAGTGATACAGAGTATGCAAAAAAAAAAAGGAGAGCATAACATACAAATCAATATAAGAAATGTCAATTTCATAACAACATCAGTCTGTAATATGAATCAAAGCAACATACTTGTCACATAAGCAACCTTTTTTTTTTTTTTGTTATTTACTCCGCTACTTTGACACGTAAGCATTCAAGTCGAAAAAAAATCGAGTACAGTTAAATCAATGTTTTTAATGATAATCAAGTTTTTTTGGTTTTGGTACAAAGTTGAAGATTCGATATCAAAATATCAAATACAAAACTAAGTATAAATAAACACGTAACTTTTGGTTATACTGCTCTGGGTTCCGGGTTTATGTCCCCCCTTTAGTAGTTGGTACTGCGCCAGCGTCGTGCCCGGTAGACCGCAGGTCGTCAGCGGGTGTGGCTCA
This sequence comes from Diadema antillarum, assembly GCF_040938485.1. NCBI lineage: Eukaryota > Metazoa > Echinodermata > Echinoidea > Diadematoida > Diadematidae > Diadema > Diadema antillarum. Next base: position 1,713,201 of record NW_027271034.1, on the reverse strand, counting down.
GCAGGTGTGGCTCAGCAGGTGTGGCTCAGCTAGCGACGCTCGTCCCTCGTACCGGTAGTCACCTCAGCATGACAGTCCTGCTCGCCGACGTTAATTCAAGCCCCGTACCGATGTGTTTTATGTGCTAACCAAAGTGTTTCTCTGCCTAATATTCCCTAACATCAGTACTTATACACGAACTGCTAAAACAATTAACATATTGCTCAGACAGAAGTATGCATTAAAAATTCTCACAATGGATATATGTAAACATTCGAGGCAAATATATTCCTTTCCTGACAATATCCCCCACCTTTAAGATATAACTTGGGGATCCAATTTTATCTACATTATATATTAAAGAATATATTTGGAAATAGTTCTTCACAGAGTTGCAGCGAAGAAATACGTACTGGAACTTAATTCGAACAGTATAACATGTCACTTTGATTTCCGCGACAAACAAACAGATTCTGTAAATATACTTTAAAATGCTCACTATTAATCTTTAGCTTCTATCGGATGACCACGACAACAATTTTAGAATTGCCTTAAGACACGAACTTAACAAAATAGTTGTATTACACTGTCACTTTCATTTATAGGTTCAAGAAATCTGAAGCAGATAATTCAGACATAAATCTGCCTTCCATACAATTATTCTTCGACTTGAACCTCCTTCATTCGGTCCAATTCATTTTTGGAACAAGTACACTGGTAATGTGATGAGTGCTGGGGAAAGTGCGCCCCTTTCGGCAGACGCGAATGTTTCCCATCAGGCAGAGGTCGCTGATTCGACAACGGGGTGTGTCCCGATCGAGATGGTGGTCGATGACATTGAGCGTGTGAAGAGTGAAATTGTTGACAAAGTCGGAATGGCATACAATGATGTTGGGGCGTGTGATTCACTGATTATATGAACAAAGGAGAAATCAATACAGAGGACCGTCATCATAAGCAGAACTTGACGTGAATGAGGCCCTATCTAAAATATACGAATATATTACAACATCAATAAAACTACACATAAAACTCTTAATCTTAGCGTTATATTCCAAACACATTTTGCTTAAAAAACAACAACAAGAACAACGGAAAAGAAAAGAAAAAAAGTGACTTGGTGCTTTAAAGAAAAAGAAAAATAGGAGCATGCACCATATATACTGGCAGATAGAAGTGCAGGTGTGTGCAAGTGACAGTGCGTCGTGTGTGCAGGTGACAGTGCAAGAGAGTATGAATGCTCTGTGAATGCTCTTTGTACCATAATAATTATCACAAGCATCATATTATCATAATCTATGCATTATCTTAATAGTATCCACTTCTAACTGCCTCGCTAAAACTGCAACAAACCATTTGATTTTGATAAGTATGAGTGTATTCATACATGTGTTTCTGTGTGCTTGTTGATCCAGCCATGGACTCTGAAGCTGATGACTCGGATTCAGTCTTTAGCGTGGTTATTATTGAGTCTGTTATATCACCGGCTGAACCCAATGTTAATTACTGGAACATTGCCTCTCTGAATCCATCAAATGTCATTAATCAGGATGTCATTTCTATGGATTATTAGATTCATGAAGAGATATTATCAATCCCTGATAGAATATACCTCGATATTAATTGATGCAATAATCGTCTAGCTTAATGAAAATTTGGCTTAGAAAAGAATCACAGGGTAATGATCCAAAGTTGTATGTGAAGTTGCTTCGTCTCGCCTGAGCCAGAGGCTCAAGTGAGTTAGCAATGGCTATCATTCGTCGTCCGGGGTCTAGTGTGTGATGTGAGTGCGTCAACTTTTTAAATTTTCAGCTTCTTCTTAAAATCTCATGACGTATTTTCACCAAACTTGGCACAGTGCCTCTACCCCCCCCCCCCCCCCCGACACACGGGGTCCCAAAGCCCCTAAATTAACGACTCTTTAAAAGCATTCATCTCTAGAATATGATATTATAGTGATAAATTTAAGTGAGTACATACAGTGGTGACTGTACTTTCAAGTTTGTTATCTGAGCGTACCCTTCGGGGCCTGTGGGGGAGAAACCAAATTAAGTCAAATTTCTTAATTCTCAACTTCTTGATAACATATGATATGATTTATTTTTACAAACTTGGCAGGTATAGCATCCCTAGGGAGATAGAATCTAAATTTGTTCTGTAAAAATACGAGCTATAGCGGAGGAGAGTAGGGGTAGCTATAGGGCCAGGGTAATTCAAAGCCTTTTTTATTTGACCAAACAGAAACATTTACCATCCTCTTTTCTCTCTCTCTCTCTCTTATTAGACTTTTATGGACGAGCTACAATCATTACTGTTTGGTAGCTTTTCTTTGATTCTGATTTGAAGATTTCAGATACGCAGGAGCTGTGAGGATTAGTGGAGAAAAAGTTATGTTGTATATGTTCGAGATATAAGTCTCAAATGATTCAAAAGGCCAAGATCGATGGTGATTTTTTAAGAACAGGTCCTGGATTTAGATAAGCAACGAAATCACTATCTAATCATCAGTAGAATTCAATTCCATAACCCTTTATCGGTTCTTTCAAGTGTCATCAACAATAAATCTGTACATTCGAGGATTTTCTAATTTGTGACGTGACAAGAAGATGAGATGACTTGGCCGTGGAACCATTATCCGGTCTTGATCCTGGACGGGACTGAAACAGGGTTAGCCCCTTGGGCCCTTCACAGCCAGGGCGGATGCATGCCACTTTCTAGGGTTATCAACCTCATTGGGATCATGGGCGGCTAAAAACAAGCAAACAAACAAACAAGCAAACGAACAAGAGTCCTTTGTAACCTTCCCTCTTAAGCGCCGAATCAATCACACCCTGCTTTCCGAGATCACACCTCAGAACCTGTCGAAATCTATTGGACTCTCACTTTTCAGCGTTGTAATGAATACGAGAATTTATTCAGCCAATATGAAGTTTGATGTCTTACATTTCTACAAGCTTATTGTGTTTTACGTGGGTCTCTATTTTACAATAACGCCATTGTTTCGAACAATCACTTCCACAAGTTAATATGCACATTTTTATTATTGTAATACATTGCACGTTTTGTTTTCTTTTACTCTGTATCAATAACTGTATGTGTTATTGGAAATAAGATTTCATTTGAATTGAATGTCGCTGATACTGAACATCAAAGTCATCATATCCTTTAATTGATTTAACTCATATTATGTCATAAACGCTGCAATGACTGTTATGGAAGGAATTCAGTCTTAAGCGTGTTTTCTTTTTCTTTTAATCTAAACCCTTCTTAATTAGATCTTTATCTCTTTAAGTCATCGATTTGGGCTTGACTTGCCAAAATAGTGAGCATATTATTATGTGATAAGACTTACTCCGTCGTTTTTAAGCCACTGCTGGTTATTCTTCTTCTTCTTCTTCTTTTAATGTTGAAGCTACGTGTGGATGTGTATAGAGCGGATCGTGAGTAGCATGACAAGGTCAGCATATGAAAAGGTGGTGCTACACTGAAGAAGAAAAGCAGAGAGATCAATAGCCTGCGCGATGGTGTTTGTTTTACTTCGGGCAGTGGTAGCACGGCGTAGAGATTTTCATATGTATGCGTGTTGGTTTTTACAAAAGCATCACAATCAGAGATCAATGCGGATGTGCATGCACGTACAGTAAGTGCTGAACGGCTTTCCGTTCATCTCTCGGCTCTTTCAGTTTACTCATCACATTTGGTAAGTATCATACAATGTAGTTCCAACGAATATCCGCTAGAATTCAATTCAATTCGATTCAATTCATTTATTTTTCATTCTTCTTTTTCCAACAAAACATAACGCATGATATATTTGGAATTACATCATAAACATAAACATTCGACTTTGTAAAAGATAAATGATGCAAATAAACAAAAGAATGCATACTGGCAAAAAAAGTACAAAGTTATGCTTCAGTTGAGAAAAAAAAAAAGAACTGAGAGGTCCACTAAAATCTTCCCGAATGAAGGACGCAGGTTTCCATAGAAAAAGGAAACTCAAACTTGCTGCCGCCAAATCGTGAATGGGTCCCCTCTACCGATGTATGTGTCCACCTAACGGCAGGGAATGAAACCCTCAGTCATTGACGAAAATTATATTCATGTAGGTGCACCAATTTACACAAAATATGGTGTTTCTTGCTTTTCATTTCGTTCTTGACAATGCCCTAAACTGTGCATGTCTCTGAACAGAATTCTTCAAAGTTGGGGAAAAACCATGTGACACAAAGTAGCTCAGCCTGTTGCATATAGTAAATAGCGTTGGTCGTCATTAACAGAACTGTATTTGTCAATTTTATGATGAAATAGTAATTTACTTTGATGAAACTGTTGTGTGAATATTCTAAAGTACAACACTTTTTTATCGTTTAGGTAAACTAAATACAAACTGAACGTATTGAGATACATTTCGTTCTGTTATTATTTTGTTATCTTTATTTCTATGGATAGTGTGGATGTGTATGTCCCTATTTCAGGAGCACTTTTTATCTGGGTCATCAAATCTGAACTTGCCATTAATCAAGGTCCACCCCTCAAGGTCATAAAAATGTTTCCAATACATCTCGTAAGACATTAATGCTATCGATTCGAACAATAACTTACTGTAGGCACTATGGCTTAGGTCAGATTTTACTACAGTTATAAAGTATGAATTTTCGTCGAGTTGACTTAAATGACCTGTGTTGGATTTATTGTTCAAGGAAATGTTGATCAGTAATTTCTAATGCGACAAAAAAAGTGTATGCTCACGTAGGCCTATACTTGTCGCGTATGCAGTCTTAGCAATAATGATCAAAGTCCAAATACACAGGTCCTTGTATGAACAATGATGCGGCTCTTTATAGACCCCGTTTACAGTGCGAGGCTCGGCCGCGGCTCGGCCGTGGCCGAGCCCACCTTCATTTCAGTGTAAACGCGCAAAAGGCCAAATGCGGGGCCAAAATTGGGCGCGCATTTGGTCACGCTCTGGAGGTGGTCTCGGCCGCGGCCGAGCCGCGGCTGAGCCCGGCCTTTTCTCAGTGTAAACGCAAACTGGGGCCAAATGCGCGGCCAATATTAGTCTGGCTTCCAAACCCTCTGCCCGTACTATTTCGTTATTCAGGATATTAACCCCCTCAACGTCGAAAACTAGTATAGTTTAAGGTGGTTTTGTCCTGCAAAGGATTTTTCCTTCGGCAAAGGCCTTTGCCCGAACGGCGACTTCGTCGCCACGGAATCCAGTTGGCAAAGGGTCTGAAATCAGACTATTACCAAATTGCGTTTGTTTACAAGCAGAGCGCCACTATGACAAAATATTGAAAGGTTTGAATTAAAAGCGCGGCCGAGCCCGGCAGTGTAAACGCACAAAATTGCGGGGCTCGGCCCTGCAATTGAGGCTGGGCTCGGCCGCGGCTCGGCCCAGCCCCGCACTGTAAACGGGGTCTTAGGTCAAACCTGATTGTTGATGCAAGTCCTTACATATTATATTTCTTCACTACCTTTGCAGTATCCATGTATACTTAGTCTCTCAAATCTACACACAGGAAGCGATCGTAGCTTCTTAGTGATTTTCCTCTTAATGATTGTTCATGTATACGAAAATGAGAATTACATGTATTACCATTATTTCGTAAACTGCTTATCAGGTTTAACCACATCAATGGGTTTAACTCCCATCCAACTTCTTCGCTTAACAACACAAAATCCTGTGAGATAAGAGTCATCTCTTGATCCTCCGTGACCGTGAATTAATATCCGAACATTCACGTTTTATCCTGAGAATGAAGTATGACCAGACCAATCTTCTCGATATGGTTTCTTCCGGAAGATATTTGCTTCCTAATAAAAACACTAGTGCAACATATCAACTTTTGAGGCAACGATGCGTGCGCCGAATATAAAAGTACACTGAAGAATAATGACGAAGCATTGCTTTATCAATCATGTCATTTCATTCTATATTACAGTGCATTTCGAGCATCAAAATCACCTTCTATCCCGAAACTTCGATCCCGTTCTCTGACCAGCCATGTATATTCCCCTCTTTAACTTGTATGATGTTGTTCAGCGCCGTTTTACCAAATTGTAGGCCTAGATAGTTGTGGTTATACTGAACGTAGGTTAACTCTATAAAGCCCAAGGGGGCATACGTATCCCTACCATATTTTCGTTTCCATAAAAAGCAATACCTATGTACATTGAGTCTCATGTCATGGTGACTACTCTGCGAAAGTTTGTTTCTTCTTTTCCATTTTCGGTTTAAAAAAAGAAATGATAATCAAGTTTCTAAGCATTGCAACTGATTGACAAGTTTCTACCAGTAGTGAACAACATAGTCGTTAAAGTTAAAGTATGCAAACATTAATGAAATGATAATGAAGCTTCTGGTCATATAAATTACTTAGTAGATTTTGTTAAAGGGGCTGTACAGTACTGGTTGAGGTGGGGATTCATGTTTTTTACATTCCTAAGTGAGATAATGAGAAACCTCTTTTGAAATATGAAAGAGCATGTAATTTTAAGAAGGATTCAACGTTTATTTGATCAAAATTGGTTTTCAAATGGCTGAGATATCCAAAAAAGTGATGATAATAAAAGACTACAGGCCACAACTTTATTAGGATTTCTTTGTTTCACCTTGTTTTTGGATATCTCGGCCACTTCAAAACCGATTTTCACCAAATAAACTTTTGATACCCCTTAGAATTGCATGCTCTTTGGCATCTCATAGAGTGGTTTTTGAATATCTCGCAAAACGTTAAAAGCTAATTCCTCACCTCGACCAGAACTGTACACACCAAACGAGCATTTTACAGATGAAGCGCTTTTGCAAAATTACATGCTTGCATTAAACATACTCTAGATGACCGCGGTAGATTGCCATGAACCGACATACTTGATATACTTTGTTCTCTATCCACGTGATTTCAGAAAAATGCACATGCATTTTCCTTGATTTAAGTCAGTTGTTATCTTCTGCGTATTTAGTTTATAGATTTTTCAAAGCTGCGTTGTGTTTTGCCCCGGCTTGTCGGCGGCGGAGTTCATACGATCAAAGCAGGAAAGAATGTTTAAAATGCTTTTGTGACACTTTTGACATAGACAGAGGCATGCATTAATTAAGGAAATGATGAATGTTCATGTGTAGTAGGTCCATGCTTAAATCAAGGAAAATGCATGTGCAATTGTGGTATGTATTGGTATAACACCGCTCAGACATTTTTAATAGCGAAATGCAGGTACTTTTGAAGAGATAGCCAAGTTTTTAGCTAATTGATCATGATTTGTTATCTCATTTCCACCTTTTCCGCACATTTTTCCAGAGTAAAAACAGATAGCAAGGGAAGAGGATATGTCTGTCTTACTATCAGGCAAAGTCATATGTGTGAGCGCTAACGAGCAAATCGGTAATTTCTAATCCAATGAAACGAGATCAGTCATGTTCTGAGGTTTGCTGCTTCTCATCACTGGCGTTTATTCAAAGACGTTTCAGTCTGAAAAGGCGCATCAGCCAAATAATACCAGAGTTCGGGAAACAATTCTTTTGTCAGTGACGATGCATGATATGTAATCATCATTTTTTAGACACCTGTATGTACTCATTGAGATGCACATAGTCAGGTGGCGGCAGATCTCGTACTTCAAAGTGGTAGGTTTCTTTGAAAGTCCATTCGTTAGTAGGTCCATGGTTATTTACACCAATTTAACAAATGGCAATGAAATTTCGTTTCAAGACTGAGCTGGTATCAGTCATGTCACCATTTTGACAGATCACGATCATTTTCAGAATAAATGACGTGCAATTATAACTATAGCCATTGATGGAACTAACAAGGAGACTGTTACAAAGTCTTGGGTCTCCATTTAGAGTGCAGAACAACTAGATTAACTACACGAGATCAATGAAAATTGCTGCTGATAAACTGGAGAGATTGGAGATAACGCATGCCACTGACTTCGTTTGTTTGTTATTTTTGATTTGATTTTCAAACTTGAGCGCATAATGCACTTGCTGTGATATCCATCATTTGAGGCAATAATACTTTTTCTAACAAGGAAAAATGAAGAATAGTCATCAATCTTTTACAAAATGATTACAATGTACTAACAAAGCAAATTGTGTCTAATGATATCCTAATTGATATTATGAGCGGTCTTACGTTGGATATCGAGGCAAAGACATGTCAGACATCTTGATAGCACACTTTTGCAACGAATAATTGTCTTTTTTTGATATAACTACACCACATGTACCTTTTTCCTTTAACATCGTAAGGACAAAAACATTCACAATTCTTTGTTTGCTATACAATCTGTATATCCATGCAGTCGTTACCATAAGACACTGGGGTACGTTAAGCTGCAATATGAGCAGTAAATTGCTCCATGAAACGGAACTCAGGTATCATAGTTGTGTTTTAGAGTCATCAAAATGATACCATTGTAGACATTTTCTGACTTCATTCAAAGAGAACTTGAAGGTCGGTTCCTTCCATCTTCTCCCGGAACCATTCGTCATAAATCTCGTTTTGTTCCACGGTAAAATAGTTCTTCCATCGTCCCACTTTCCCTGTGCAGAAAATGGAGATGAGAAGTAAAATTAATGGCGATATGTAGCGCTTCCCATATACGTGTACAATGATAGCAAACACACATTGCTTCTCTGAGGAGAATTCAAAACTGATTAAAAGTTAATGTGAAAAGAAGGATTTTTGAAATAAGGAAATCAGTAGATATTTGATCAAACATGTGAGAAATAGTCAAGATGTTATTGTGGAGCTTCGCTTTTTTTTTTTTGTTCTGGTTTGAACAACAGTTATCAAACAGTACTGAATTAACAAAGCAAGGAGCTGATACTGTCATTATCTCACAATTGTCCATTGATCGTGCACAAAATACTAAAGAAATCTATCCTTACTTCTTTTCAATATACATGTAAAACATAACGTTATTCCTCGTTGAATCACTTCATAACGAGTATTTGAGATAGGGGTATAATTCCGTTTGAACAAAATACCTGGAAATTTATAAATATTTGCGTTGAAACTCTGTATGACTATGGAAAGTTGTGAGGTAAATGGCTTCATTAACTCACCTATTTGGTGGAAATCCGCAAAACTGCACAATTTCATGAACTCCTTGATTTTCATCAAATGTCCACTGTTCGGACTACTGCAACACTCAACTGGTCTGGAAGTAGTGGCTTTACACTACATGGCGGTGTTCAAAACATTTTGCTGCACACTATATAGTATACTTGTCACTTGAATCAATTTCATCATTGCGCTCACTCTATCCACACATTCTGGGAAGCTTTCTAGCCACAATACCAAATAATAACATGACAATATTCTAATCCAGCCACATCTACATTCAGTTTCCTTGTCTGTTTTTGGTTTTGTTTGTTTGTTTTCGTATTGTTTTGTTTTATGGGTTTAATCTTGTCTGTCTCCACGAGACTTACTGTGAACTACCATATGATTTGATCCGTAATTACTCAATTACCTGTGGAGACATATTTCAGTCTAACTGACTCGGCCAGTGGTTCGTTGAGTTGTTCAGCTCTCTTGTCATAGGTCTTCTTCATTCGCGACAAGGAGCTGTTCTCGACAACTCGTTGCAAAAGTGCTTCCGACAGAGGCCGTCCTATGTGATTGGCCACCATCCTAACATGTTTCACTGGATCCTGATGATTAAAAAAAAAATCGTATAAAGCATCATGCCAGCTCATGCATGAAGTGTGTAAGCTTTGAGTAATACAATGTAGCATCTTTTATCAAGCACGAAGTTTTCTGAAACTATATTGAATGTACAATTCAGTCATTAATCTCTAATGGTCTTGTATCCGTTTGATTGATACACAAACACACACACGCGCGCACACTTGCACTCACGCACACAATTATATGTGTATATAGCAGACCCTTTTATTATGTATATTACTATTTATACATATTAATATGAAGCCTATAAAGAGGCCTTCATGCAAATACATAGGCCTACATACATACGTATACATGACGAACGGTATGCGTGTAAACACACCTTCATAATCAGAGAATTTTCACATACCCGCAGGATGTCTTCGTAGAACACGATGAGGAGGTTCTCGTAATGTTGACGGATTTCCCAGAATTCCTTGACATGGTCTGCCCAAGATCCGTAGGTACAAGCTATCAGAGAAGCACAAAGATGAACGCGTGTTCACGTATAATGTCTGTAAAACGAGCCTGTGTTTGATCGGTAGCCATAGTAGGCATTTCAGATTTACTGTACGCTTACTTAAAACAAAACAAAAAGTGCTGATCATTTATATCGCTATACCATCAATTAGAAAAACCATTATCATCATCGACTCATTAGACAATGACTGTACTTGACACTGTCATTAACACTGTCCTCATCATCACCAGACTTGTGCATTGCAGATAGATGCTTCTGTTGTTGCAAGTATGTTCTCTTTTATCTCAATAATTGAAGTAATATTGTCGACTTGGTGAATACTATTTTTTTTTTCATCTATTGAGCTTTTCATTACGACCATATTATGCATGATAGAGACTAAATGGACCCACTAACTTCCATCAAGATACTGCCGTATGACGCTTTCCAAGGTTAGAGACAGGCAAGCTGGGTCTTCCTTCAAAAAGTTGAACCACGAGAGGGCGGTGTCTTTCGGGTTCCGCGCGACGTATATCACCTGGAGACGGAAATGACGTCACAAAGTAATATAAACTCTTATTCTGACTCTTTGCAAGATAGGACTACTTCAAACAGTTGACGTCAGAATATCGACAAAAATGATATAGGTAATAACAGACACGAACAGACATCATCAATTTTAATTGTATACTCTTTTATACAGTTAGATTTGATAGTTTACTGTTGCCTGGAATGTTGTCTTTTGATTAATTATACTCACCTAAGATTTTTTTAAAAGGAGTGGTTCTACCTTCAATAAAGATACTTAAGAAGTGACAGAGAAAGGGAAGAAATGAAAGCCTAAATATGACGTGGATCGAATGAAAATAACAAAATATGTAGAACGCATCATAGCTGAAAGTTTGAGGACATTCGGACAATCAATTCAAAAGTTTTAAATTGGGATATGGGTTTCCTTCAGTTTCCTTCTGTTATACCAATGAAATTCGTAAGATCACAACTTTTCATCTACATTTTAACAAACATGTCGGGAGAAAGGAACCAACGAGAATGGAACATGTCATCTGCTGCTTTCCGGGCATTGACACTACCAACAGGCTATCCCTGCATCGTTATTGCACGAGGAAGTGATACGAATGAACTTGAAACCATACCCATCACAAGCTACGAAATTCCGACATTGTAAAGGTTTAGTCAAAGGTGGACTCCTTAATAATCTTTTGCTTTCATGTTATGAATTTTTCGGTTTCGGGGCCGTCATAAGGCAAGTAAACTAAAGACTACACTTCATGACGTAATTTTGGACAACAATATAAAGAAAGTGTCAGGAGAATTATGATTTTTCGTGAAAAGTACACATTCCATCGACTTGTCACTGACATAATGTTAAAGCAGTGTATTTCCCCCTGCTTTCGGAAAGATGTAAGTCAAGTGCTCTGTCATAATGCTAGAAAAGTCAAAATGTGTTGAATTTCCTTTATGTTTTCTTTATTTTGTTGTCCATAATGACGCGATGAAGTGCAGCAGTCTCCTTAAATCCAGTGATGACGGCACTGAAACTTTGATATTATTCATAACTTTTGAATCGATTGTCCTGTTTTTCTCAAACTTTCACTGATGCGTTCTACTAGTATTTCTGCTTTCACTTAGTCCACCAGATACATTTCGCTTTCTCTAAAGGGGGTGTAAGAGCTCGACACTCACGAGTCATACAGCCCACGAGTCATTACAGCCCACGAGTCATTACTGCCCACCAGTCATTACAGCCTACAAGTCATTACAGCCCACGAGTCATTAAAGCCACGAGTCATTACAGCCCACGAGTCATACAGCCCACGAGTCATAACAGCCCACGAGTCATTGCAGCCCACGAGTCATTACATCCCACGAACTAGACATCGACTAAAGTAGGCCTACGAGCAATACGATCAACGGGCTATAGACACTTATAGGTAAATAATGCCTAGGCGCGAGCTCGACAGTAGGCAAATGATGTCCACGAGCTTGACGCTATATGAAGAAAAAAATGCCCACAAGCTCGACATTACAGCATGGGGCTTATTGGTATAAAGTGTCGAGCTAGTGGATGTTTTTTGCCTAGTGTCGCTCTCGTCGGCTCGTCTTATTACTAGTATAGTGTTGAGCTCATAGGCCTTATTTGCTTTTTGTCTTGCTCATATAGGCCTGTTTTACTTGCTAGAAGTAGGCTTGTTGTTTTTGATCGGTGTCTAGCTCGTGGGCCATAGTAATGACTCATGGGTATCGAGCTCGTGGGGCGACCCCATTTACAGACTTGTATATTTCACAGTGGCATATGACAGACAGCGGAAAAAATTGCCGTGGCGTCTAAAAATATCATAAATAGTTACATGGTTTGTTGCAACTGATTGACAAACTGCCCTATATTGACGTACATCTAATAAATTTGAATAATTACGAAGTACCCGCTGCATGCTATAAGGATTAGAACCAACACTTGCTTTCGGGCGGAAGCTCGATGGTGAAGTGGAGATGACGCCTGTCCGGAGATCAGGAGGTCGTGGGTTCGAATCCTGCTCGAGTACGTACACCCATGATTGTTTCTCATGGCTACTACTAACAAAAAACAAAACAAAACAAAACAAAACAAAACAAAACAAAACAAAACAAAACCGCTGATCAAAGTGCTTATTTACGTCGATGTAGGGCAGTTTGTCAATCAGTTGCAATAAAAACACCTCGACGGAAGAATTTCATGAATTTGAACACATGGTTTGTGTTTTAGGATTTAATGTAACATCATTGTAGTAATTGTAGTTAAAAGTGTAGAGTTTATGGAGATATCGTATAAGTAGAAGGGAGAGGATGACTATGATTATTAATCTAACATGATAGTCTACAGTACTATGACCAGTCACCAACATATCGGAGTCTGCGTAATAGAATACCCTTTTCATCTGCGGGTAACTGGTTATTAAGTAGGGCCTAATCTATACACATTTTCACCACTGAATTTTGCAAATACATTTTTGTATCAATGGTTGGGTGCATGTGATACCCTGGAAAGGTCTTCAAAGGTGGGGTATAGATCTCCTGGGACACCAACATACCTTGGCTTTCTTCAGCAAGTCTTGGGGCATGTATTTCAGTCTGAGATGGGTTTGGATGACTCTCGGTGAGGGCGCTTTCTTTATCTTCTCCATAAATGGTGTCATATCCGGAGGATTCTGTTCTTCCTCCTCCTTAGTGTCCGGCATTTTCTGGTCCAGGTCGATCATTTCAATCAGAGTAGAGCTGGAAGAGCGGTCAATTTTCTCTGGGTAGCCGTCCGAGAGGATGAGACCAACAATTTCCAACATCCAGTGGGTTCCTGCCAGTCAAGAAGCCTTTTTTTAATTGGGTCCAGCTCTCAAAAAGAAACTCTGCGCAAAACGCAACTTTGACTGTTTTCCATTCTGTTAATAATGTGCCAATGACCGAAGCAGATTTTCTTTTTCCTGTCACCACCATCTACTTAAGCCATAACAAATACATCAAATTGACCAAAAATAAGGACTTTTGCTACTTGAGGCAGATTGTATTGCCATGAGCTATATGTTTATGATGCCGGGGATATGAAACCAACGGCGTAAATCCGTACTGAGGAGTGGGGGGGGGGGGGTGGTCACCATCACCACGATTACAAGCCCATAACCGGACCGGGTTTGGGGGGGGGGGGGAGAAAGCTTGGTGCCCCCCCCCCCCCCCACACACACACACACGCACACACTTTACAGGGATCGGATGTCCCACTCTTTTGCATGAAATATAAAGTGGGAGGAAAGTGGCAGCAAAAATATGAAGACTTTTTGTTCTTGTTGCTTTTGTTTTTTTGCTTGTCAGATGACTTTCGGCGGAAAATCAGACCTTAAAAGTATGAAAACTTTTTGTTTAAAAAAATACCTATGAGAGGGAGCGGAACGACCGAACGGGGGGAGGGTACGTGGGGGGGGGGGATCCCTCTCCCACACGTGGAAGATTTTGCATTTTCAGACCTGAAATTCAGCGATCTGGTGCACACTTTTGGTGAAATTTTTGTTTTCTTTTCTTAAAAAAACTATAAGAAAATGAAATATTCACAATATATTATTGAATGACTATAAATCGTGGTATTTCAGCTCTTGCTCCGCCTGTGCGACATCACTGTGAAGGCCTACTAAATAATGAGGCCTATCACCGGCGTAGACAGGATTTGATCTTAGGAGGAGCAGTTATGTGAGGGAGCGAAGCAAGCGGGGGGGGGGGGGGGGAGGGTATGGTAGGGGGATTTCCCCCTCCCACTTTGAAATCTTTTTGCATTGAAAATTTTGACATTTTACAGTCCCAAAACTGCCGTTTGTAACTATATTCTTCGCTTTGGAAAGTAAGGGGCGGGGGCGCACCGGACGAAAACTGCTGGCAATTACTGGCAGCAACATCAGGAGAATGGCATAGCGATTAAATGCGAGCGAGCGAAGCGAGCGAGCTTGAAAATTTTGATATTTTACAGTCCCAAAACTGCCGTTTGTAGCTATATTTTTCGCTTTGGAAATTAAGTGGGGCGCATCGGGCGACAACTGATGGCAATTACTGGCAGCAACATCAGGAGAATGGAATAATGATTAAATGCGAGCAAGCGAAGCGAGCGAGCTTGAAAATGTTGACATTTTACAGTCCCAAAACTGCTGTTTGTAGCTATATTTTCGCTTTGGAAATTAAGGGGGCGCATCGGGCGAAAACTGCTGGCAATTACTGGCAGCAACATCAGGAGAATGGAATAATGATTAAATGCGAGCGAGCGAAGCGAGCGAGCTTGAAAATGTTGACATTTTACAGTCCCAAAACTGCCGTTTGTAGCTATATTTTTCGCTTTGGAAATTAAGGGGGGCGCACCGGGCGAAAACTGCTGGCAATTACTGGCAGCAACATCAGGAGAATGGAATAATGATTAAATGCGAGCGAGCGAGGAGAGCGAGCTTGAAAATCTTGACATTTTACAATCCCCAAACTGCCGTTTGTAGCTATATTTTTCGCTTTGGAAATTAAGGGGGCGCATCGGGCGAAAACTGCTGGCAACTACTGGCAGCAACCTCAGGAGAATGGAATTATGATTAAATGCGAGCGAGCGAAACGAGCGAGCTTGAAAATTTTGACATTTTACAGTCCCAAAACTGCCGTTTGTAGATAAATTTTTCGCTTTGGAAATTAAGGGGGGCGCACTGGGCGCAACTGCTGTCAGTCACTATCAGCAACATCAGGAGAATGGCATAGTGGTTAAAATAGCGAGCGAGCAGAGCGAGCGAGCTTGAAAATTTTGACATTTTACACTTCAAAAACTGCCGTTTGTAGCTATATTTTTCGCTTTTGTTCGTCCCACTTTATCGGGGAACCATCCCCCCCCCCCCCCCATTGATGGCTCTGCATATGAGGGTGCTTTTGTTTAGTGAAAGATCTGCTGCACACTCTTTGATAAATTAGGGAAATGTACGTCAATGTCAAAATTGTACAAAGTTTATCGAAAGGGATCCTGTGTAGCGGAGCTTTTGCATGTTTATGATTGCAATACAACGATCTGGTGCAGAGTTCTGGCGATTTTTCGACAATTTTCCATTAAGAAAGTTCGAGATTTGTCCTCATTTCGGGAATTGCTTGGGGGATAAATTATTTATCTGCCTAAACACTTCCGCAGGGGCGGGGCAAATGCCCCTTTGCGCCCCCCCCCCCCCCCCCCCCCCCATAGAGTCGACGCCCCTGATCTTCCCTGGGTATGCCCATAGATGTATCCTGACTGAGTCATTATCACTGTCGTTTCTCAGGAATGATTCAGGAAATGGAGGGGGTTCAATTATGGCGATATAGTTTTTGTGTTTGTTTGTTTGTTTGTTTTCGTACATATTTTGCAGATGGTCCCCAGTTACTCGCGCATGTTTAGGCCTACATGTAGGCCTATATTGACGTTGTCAACGTCTGAGCCATACCTTACAGTGTTATGTCAATGTTACTTTCTTCGCGAGCGAGCGAAGCGAGCGAGCGCTTGAGGAAATTATGTATACATTTTCCTACAAGATAGAATACTGTTCAGCTCTGTTACCTGTCTGAAGGCCGGCGTACAAACGTCATGCAATATGCCAAAATCGATACAATCACATTTCTGCTTCCTCCATTTTTTCCCCTCAAAATTCTGGGGGAGGGGGATGATTGTACAGGCCATCCCCCCCCCCTCCTCCATTTCAGGGGGGATATCAGAGAGGGATATATCCCCCCCCCCCCCCCATCCCCCCGGGATTTACGCCCATGTATGAAACATAATTCATCATGATGCTAATTTCAATTCCAAATCATTTTCATATTACGTCAAATATATCAAATATAACAGAGTAAAATGATACGCAATATCTAGCTATGATTAGGATGCACAATAAGGTATTGCAAACATATAAATGGTGGTCAGTCTATGAAAGTTTGGATCCAAGTTGAATGCTAAAGAAACATTTTCTATTGTGGGAAAATATATTGAATAACAACATGCACATTCGAGACTTGAATATCTCACCTGCCTTGGGAAATGTTACGACCCATGTATCGTCTGGACGTACTTCAAACGTCTTCAGAGCGTCGATGCTGGATTTCAACACGAAATTTGGGTAGTGAATCCCATCATAGTCATACGAACCCCTAATAAGCGATAGGTTTGAAGCCTCGGCCATTTTCACTCGGGCCTGTCTGAAAGATTCCGAAGTGGCGAGAAATCGACAGAACAAATCTGTTTTACTCAGCTAGAGGACGAAACAATGAAAGTGGTTCTAGGAACTTCAGTATCACCTGTCATAACATAACTATGTCATGTGACTACTTATTTGTGTTTTGCTTGTAAATATGCATGGTTTGTTTGGGGATATTGAGAACATACTTCAAAAGGCCACCTCGAAGAGCTCTTGGGAATTGTGTTTGAATGTATCCATTGCCCGCGACATGTGCCTTAACGATATAAAACATACTTCGTTCAGATATTAACATTTAGATCTAGCCATGATAGTAATGACGAGCATGATTATGATATCTAAGGGCTCGGTCACACTGCCCAAAAGTCGCGTAAACGGATGAATCACGTAAGAAATTCGAGCCTTACGCGATACATGCGCGATTTGCACATTATTATGTAATACTATCTTCTTGAGTTTGTCTGACGTGGAACCTTCGTAGACCCCGTTCACAGTGCGAGGCTCGGCCGCGGCTCGGCCGCGGCCGAGCCCGCCTTCATTTCACATGTAAACGCGCAAAAGGCCAAATGCGGGGCCAAAATTGGCCCCGCATTTGGCCACGCTCTTGGAGGTGGTCTCGTCGGCCGCGGCCGAGCCCGGCCTTTTCTCAGTGTAAACGGAAACTGGGTCAATGCGCGGCCAATTTTAGTCTGGCTTCCAAACCCTCTACCCACACTATTTCGCTATTCAGGATTTTAACCCCCTCAACGTCGAAAACCAGTATGATTTAAGGTGGTTTTGTCCTGCAAAGGATTTTCCCTTCGGCAAAGGCCTTTGCCCAAACGGCGACTTCGTCGCCACGGAATCCAGTTGGAAAAGGGTCTGAAAAGCAGAGCGCCACTACGACAAAATATTGAAAGGTTTGAATTAAAAGCGCGGCCGAGCCCGGCAGTGTAAATAGACAAAATTGCGGGGCTCGGCCGCGCAATTGAGACTGGGCTCGGCCGCGGCTCGGCCAAGCCCCGCACTGTAAACGGGGTCCTTGTTGTCCGCCGATGTGCGCCGGATCGGCGCTTTACGCGATTCCATGGGAACTCGGTCACACTGCCCAAAAGTTGCGTAAATGCATGAATCACGTAAGAAATTTGATTTTGCGTGCTTGTCCGTCGAGAATTTGACCATTTTCGCTGATTTACGCGATGAAAATCACCGATGAATTACGCAAGAACTACGGAAAGATCACGCAAAAATCACTAGTATAGCGCCAATCTGGTGAGTTGTTAGTGATACATCAGTGATTCATCAGTATTTCGTAAGTATCACATGCGCTTATTTACGTGTTCTGTTAGAGATACATACGCCAATGTTGTTTTTTTCAGTGATTTTTAGTGATACGTAGGTGTTACAAGCGCAAAACATGCGTCATATCTGCTAATCGTCTGTGGAAAGTCGTCGGTGAAGTGCGCGATAGCGGCAACATTTTCGCGAACAATCACTAATATTCCACGCATATTCCGCGCATTGTTCGCGTAAGATATACGCAGACTAAAAGTTAGTAAAACAGCGCAATACTGCGTAAACCTTACGCGATCAGAAGCCGAGTTTTGAGCTGCTAAAAACCCGGAATCGCGTAAAGCGCCGATCCGGCGCACATCGGCTGACAACTACGAAGGTTCCATCAATGTCAGACAAACTCATGAAATGCTCAAATCGGGCATGTAATCGCGTATGGCTCGAATTTCTTTCGTGATTCATGCGTTTACGCGACTTCTGGGCAGTGTGACCGGGCCTTGGCTAGGTTTTGAGCAGCTCAAAACTCGGGGAAGCGCTGTTTTACATAATTTTGCCTAGTTTGCGTAGTTCTTAGGCAAACAATGCGCGAAATATGCGTGGAATATCAGTGATCGTTCGCGAAAATGTTGCCGCTATCGCGTTCATGCGCGAATCATTCGCGATTCATTTACGCAGTTCATTAGTGGATATTTAAAGGACAAGTTCACCTTCATAAACATAAGGATTGAGAGAATGTAGCAATATTAGTAGAACACATCATTGAAAGTCATTGAAAATCAGACAATCCGTTCAAAAGTTATGAATTTTTGAAGTTTTTGTGCAGCACCCGCTGGATGAGAAGACTACGGCAGTGTATGAATAACTTAGATGTCACATGCGTACAACAATACAAGGAAAATATAAAGAGAATTTCACAAAATTCCATCTTTGAAAAAAGTACACATTCCCCTGACTCGTTACCGATAAATGTTATGGGTAATATTATTCCCCCTGCCTTTAGAAAGAGGCAAGTCAATTGCTCTTTTATTATGCGAAAAAAAGTGAAAATATGTTGAATTTTCTTTTATATTTTCTTTATACTGTTGTACGCATATGACTCACAAGCTGTAGTAGTCTCCTCATCCAGCGGTTCCAACACAAAAATTTAAAAAATTCATAACTTTTGCATCGATTGTCCAATTTTCCTCAAACTTTCACTGATGTGTTCTACTAATATTGTTGCATTTTCTCAATCCTTATGTTTATGAAGGTGAACTTGTCCTTTAAAGCGCAGATTATGCGTGGTTTTCCGTGGACCTCAGTCGTCGCGCACAACCACGAATTCGCCCTATTTGGGGCCTTTGCGTGCCTATGCGCTGAAAGTGCGTGGTTTGTTAGTGATTTTTGCGGGATCTTGGTGACGATATTGGTTTCACTTTGAGCAGACATTTTAAAGGTACCGTTTACCATTCATCGGAGTAGTGATAAAAAAAAGAATCTTCAAGATATTATTGATGCATACATGTAGCTAAGTTGCAGTGTCACAAAACATCCTACCACGTGAAATTTTTGCGATAAAGCCTGAACTATAAGGAAATATCAATATTTTCTTATCACTAAATCATAACTGTAAAGACGGTTTAGTCTAGAAATAGTTTTATCATAACTATTGCTCACATTGATATCTAACAATAGGCACCCAACTTAACATTAATTATACTGATTCAAATTTTTACATTGGTTGTTCCTATCCCTAACTCACATTTTAGAACTATTTTGAAGCACTAAAGCTGGTTTTTTGTTTCATCTGCAAATGGTAAATAATGCCTTTAATCACCTTGTGTAGGGGAGGAACACTGACCTCTAGAGGTCAGTGGGGAGGAGTAGACATGAAGTCAGTGAAAGGGGCGGGCGTGAAATATTACTGTTTGACAAGACATGTAAAGATAGTGTTTGACCGTTAACTATTGAAACAAAATTGCTGATAGACGTCAAAAACAAGTTTGTAACTAATCTGGTTTTTCACGAGGGTATAACAAACGGAACTTGGGATCATGGCAGAAAAACACTCGATGCACTGACGTTTACTTCCATATCCTGAACCCCGGCTCGATATGGTTACTCGACTCATATCGCATCGCTTGAGACTGTTTCCCTTGAAATGTAATTTTCCATGAACATAGAATGAAGGATCCTACCTTGAAAGTCAGGTTTTCGACAAAACCATTGATAGATGGACTTAAACGTCTAGTCCTTTAAAACTGATCTGCTGAATATTTCACCCTCCTAATGGAAGCTATCACGCTCACCGAACCGGCTCATTCATTGCACTGATATTATCGCGTACGATCGCCTTTGATAAACGCAACATGAGTACAATTGTACTTGTCTCCGCTGCGTGTACGGTGATAGGTCAATCTTAGTACAACGCGCTACAACAATCATCTACATGACATTGTATACTTCAAACAATGTAGCTTAAAGGTACGCATTAAAGCTGAAATAAGAAATTAAAATCATGTATATAGCATGGAAAAACTATGCGGCTGGCGCCCCTCAGCTGTTGGTTCAAGTTTCAGTATATTGAGCTTACTTTATTTCTCCGATCGTACAAATCAAATCGGGGTCATCCCACTAGACCGACACCCACGAGTCATACAGCCCACGAGTTCGACAATGAAAACAGGTTCATGAGTCATACAGCTCACGAGTCATACAGCCCATTAGTTCGACACTAGGCAAATAAAGCCCATGAGTTCGACACTAGGTAAAAACAGCCCACGAGTTAGACAGATACAACACGGGGCTTAATGTGTCGGTCTCTTGGGCCTTGTTAGCTTAGTGTCGAACTAATGGGCTGTATGACGTGAGCTGTATGACTCGTGGGCTGTATGACTCGTGGGTGTCGGTCTCGTGACGTGCACCCATTAAATCATAACCATCAACGAGGTTCTCTTCAAAATATAAATAAGACTAGTTAAAGGGGAAGGCAACCTGAATATACATGTGGACTGTGGGAATGCAGGAATATATTATTATTAGTAGTAGAACGCGTCAGCGAAGTTCAAGCAAAATCGGATTTAATTTCATTATTTTTTAATGAAAAGTGTACAAAATAAAATCGTTGCTATAAAATCGTTATGGGCAAGATTCTTTTTGTAAAAAAAGGAAGATTTATGATCCAATGGCATCGTTTCGTCTAATTTGAATATGAGGTTGCAAACAATATCAGTGATCCATACATGTCATAAAGCATGTAAAAGCTATAGAATTCGATCACTTTCTCATTTAATGTGTAACTTTGATAGAACAGTTATCATTCTAGTTTTGTTTATTCACGAACTTAAACTTAACATGGCGTGAAGGTTTACTTAACTCTCGTGACTTCCGCTCCAAGCTCTTTCACCACACATGAAATCACCGGCAGCATGAAAAAAAAAATGTCTGAATGACAATAAGGACGGATTTCTACTGTGATGTGCCCTTCCGGTATGTTCATTGTGTCAGCACTATTGCATTGGACATTATGGGCAAGTAGGTCTTATTAAACACACACACACACACACACACACACACACACACACACACACACACAAACACACCATAACACACACGCACATACACATACACACAAAAACACACCCTAACACACACACACACACACATTCACACACACATACACCTCTAACATATACACAAACACATACGCATACATTTTTATTGTACAAGCAGGAGATATAGATTGTTTATTGCCTTACACCACGTGATAAGTCGCACAATTCAAGTTCAAGTTCAAGTTCAATGCAGTATTTATTTTCCATCCAATAAGGAGAGAAACAAAATATAACATAATAAAAAGCATGCGTTAAGCAATCTTATTGTTCATTTATTTCAATCAAGGAAAAATACAAAACGAAAAGTGGAATCACTTAGTATAAGATAATTATGATAAGAGTCGTATACATCTGTGCATGCTTTGAAGAATAACAGTAAAGTAGGTATGGAAAAAGAGTAGTCAACTAAAAAGCTAAGCTTGTAATACACGGATCACTCAAAATATGAAATAGATATACATCATAGTAATTATTTTTAAGTACAGTGCATTCTAATAAATTACAGTTAATTGATTTAACATGCCAAAGTTCTTGTAATTTACATTGGTGTTGCTATTCAACCTTGTTTCCATCATGACTAATCCGTGTAACAACCTTCAGATTCCAGGGCTCAATTGTACTCAACAGATGCTCGCACATTATACGCAGAAACACAAAAAAAATATGCTTAGGGACCTACTTTGTAAGTGATTCGTTTTGGTTTGCAGCAATATGTTGAGTAGATATGATCATATAAGAAAAATAGATAGAGGTATATGATGGCAGCTAGGCTAATGACAAAGCAGTTACTCATGCATAACACAATATTGGAAAAAGTAGATATGCCTTCATCAAAAATTCATATAGACAACGTAAGCACATTAAAATATGTAGACATTGCCATTATTTTGATATTACATTGTCGAAAAATTGCAAGTGGTACAAAAACTGAAAGACAATATTCAACGTCGTAAAGACTTGTACAAAAATGCCTACAACAGAGATGACAGTTACTGCGTTGAAGAATATTTCAACGCTTTGAACACCACTGTATATGGACCCTATTATTATGTCAACATGCCCATGGTACGATGCAAAACTGGCAAAGGCCTTGGATAACTCTACAACATGTTGAAGAGATTCACCTGATTGGAAAATCAACTGGATGAACGTTCGTTTTATCACAGTCAGTGGAAATTACCTTTACTTGATAAGACTTTCGCCTGCTGGATCTGCAGGCTTCTTCAGATCGAGCGCTGTGAGAAGGACTTCCCACAAGCCGACGTAGCTGGCGCACGCCGATCTGAGAGAATGGGATCGTATATATATTGAGGAAAGTGAGTATTGCCCCAGGTCTAGGTTGAAGGTTTTCCCAGAGTCTCTGGCTAGGATGGAACACTTCTTCCAGTTCTTTCCACTTTCCTCAATATACGATCCCATTGTATTGTGTGACGATGTGCGACGATGTGTGACGATGATACACAGAAACCATCAAATAAAATCATATCAAATCTCATCAAATCAAATTTTACCTCGAGACAAATTATTCTGTCATTCTAGTGCACAAGTGAAAAATCCAAGTGTAATAATAACAATGCTCACTTTAAATAGGCCTACGACAGATTGTGCTTGTGTGTTAGGTAAGATTTGTCTTGTAAATTGAATTACAGAAAGCCTTTAAGCACGTTTCAGTGACCGTTCGGTAGTGATCGCAGCAAATTTCTTTCTTTAGCTGGTACAATGTTTGTTGTTGTCCGCGCGTGAACTGCCTACCAGAACTTCGACGTTGACAAAATTATGATCTTATTCAAATGGGATCTCGATATCAACTCCCTTCATTTCCTTCCGGAAGTACTCGTCAAAAATCTCGTTCTGCGCCACGGTAAAATGGTTCTTCCATTGTCCCGTCTTTCCTGTGAAGGAAAGAAGATGAAACGTGACTTGACTAGTACACAATCATTTACAGCCCTTTATTTTGTTACCGCCTCCAAGTGTGGTATCACTCATACTGTCCAACACTCATACTGTCCAACATAAATCTTGTAAAGATAACGTCCTATGTAGCTAATAGGTGAAAGTAACACGTTCGCACTTTTTACATCAAGTGGCATCCATGCAATCAACCCCTCTGGTTACATCGTGAAATTAACACTGACATGCATGTATGCGAACATTTCTTCAGTCGAAAAAAGAGAGACCCTGAACGCCGCAAATTACCTTTAGAGATGAATGTTAGCTTAGCTAACTCGGCCACAGGATCCTTGAGTTGCTTAGCTCTCTTTTCGTAGGTCTTTCGCATTCCTGACAAGGAGCTGTTCTCGACAACTCGCTGTAACAGTTCTTCTGACAGTGGGCGTCCTATGTGTTCTGCTACCATTCGGACGTGCTTCGCTGGATCCTTATTCAAAACAAACAAGCAAAACAAACAAACATATAAACAACACAACACTGCACAGTGTCAGTCACGATGTTCTATTTCCCTTAACTTTGTTTATTGTGGTTATGAATTAACATGCTTTGTTTTTGGCAACGCTGAAGGATGGTATTCCCATGAATGAAAAGCGGAATTATGTGGTCAAATTAGTTATTAAAGGTTTTGGGAGAATAATCCCGCAAAAGTTCTTTATCAATACTCACGTTGATATTCTTTAACAAAATGTACTATCTTTAATACACACAAATTTCATTTCATTTTTTTTTCATTTCAAATAAAATCAAGAGGTTGTAAGCAATAGCCTGCTCATAAACTCTGCGGCGGAGACCGTAATCAATAAGCCAGTTCAGAGTTACCTCATGGGCACATTGGTACGAATGATCTGCCTTTTTTTTTCTCAGTAGGTTAGGGGCACTTCACTCGTTTTCAGAGAGACATAGTGCATAAGCTTTACGTACATTTCAGGATATTCATCAAACCTTTTCAAACAAAGAATAAACCTGCGTAGACAAATTACCAGAATGATCAGTCAATTAACACTTGGGAAAGCATCGATTTCCTTATTTTTGCATCGAATGTATTGTACCACTTCCAAATTCCACTTTTGCCGTTAGGTGGATGTTCAGCATTTATAAGGATTACACGAATAATCATTACATCACAGATGCTTATCCCAGTGAATCTTAAAAACCAAGATGCCTGTTTGTACGAATGACTTTTCACCAAGAAAATAGGAATAATATTTTCATATTTCAAATTGGTCCCCACCCCGCGTTGCACCGCCTTTGCATTACACTTTATATCAATACACAAATCCTCACATACCCGCAAGATATCTTCGTAGAACACGATAAGGAGGTTCTCGTAGTGATGGCGGATTTCCAAGAATTCTTTGACATGGTGTGCCCAAGGTCCGTAATCAATAGCTGGTGGTAACAAAGTGAAAGTGGACACTTCATGAGTTTGATAGATGAAGCAAGCTTGAAATGCTGAGGATTCAAAATACTATAGGCATCGTATAGGTCTGTGTTTTGTTGAGGTAAGAAATGGTATGTCAAAACATCTTGTCCAAGGATGAAAGCACTGGTATTCAAACTCTGGCCCTTTGTCTGAAAGTCAGAAATCTTGTCCACAATCATACCATACTGAATCTTATCATGCTGCAATAACATTCACTATGAACATAGCAAGAGTGCTGAAAAAAAAATGTGAAAGAAACTCACTGGTATTTGGATGCTTTGCTTAATATCGGATGTTTGTTTAGAGTCATTTTCTGTAATAAGAAATAGAGATAGTGTAGTTAAGACTGACTTCCATCCATAGACTGCTGGAAGACAGTTTCCCATTTGTTGGGGACCCGCTCATCTTTATGAAACTTGAACCACGAGACGGCAGTGTCCTTCGGGTTGCGACCAACGTATATCACCTTCATAGAAGAAAATGAGGTTGGGATTTCACTTGCAAATATAGTTCGTGTATAATTATAATGAAACATGGCGTGACAGATTATGTAAGCGATCATTGTAGCTATAGTAGCGAGTTACGAGCAATATGGGTCTTTAGGCGTTCATGAACTGATATGATTATGACTGTTGCCAAAACCATTAACGAGCTATTCTATGACATCCGAAGTAACATGCATGTTAGTCAAGTAAACGGTTGCACGTCACGAGACCGACACCCACGAGTCATACAGCCCACGAGTCACACAGCCCATTAGTCATATACCGCCCACGAGTTATACAGCTCACGAGCTATACAGCTCGTGATTGATACAGCCCATGATTGTGACACTATAAGCTAACAAGGCCCACGAGACCGACACATTAAGCACTGTGTTGTATCGTGGGCTGTTTTCACCTAGTGTCGAACTCATAGGCTGTATGACTCGTGAGCTGTATGACTCATGGACCTGTTTTCAATGTCGAACTCGTGGGCTGTATGACTTGTGGGTGTCGGTCTCGTGGGATGACCCCGAGTAAACAGGTTACATGAGATTACTGCCCTGAACCATTGCCTTCCGAACAACACATTCGACTGTGTACTCTACAGTGCAAACACACTGATCTACACGCCAATCCGTTTATTGTAGTCGATTTCTGCTGGGGAAATGGGGAAGACTTTGAACTAAGCATGATAACTTATTCGTGTTAAACCCAGCGATTTTTTTTTCTGTTGCTGTTGACAAGGGATTTGTTCCAACATAATTTTATATGTGATCTTTGCAGTGTGATAATAGTCCGAAATGGTTACCATTTTTGTTATCATCATGGTCCATCGTAAAGAGCGTTTACAGGTGTGAGATATCGTGAGACAATATAACAAACCTTAGCTTTCTTCAGCAAGTCTTTGGGCATGTATTTCAGTCTGAGATGGGTTTGGATGACTCTCGGTGAGGGCGCTTTCTTTATCTTCTCCATGAATGGTGTCATATCTGGAGGATTCTGTTCTTCCTCCTCTTTAGTGTACGGCAGTTTCTGGTCCAGGTCGATCATTTCAATCAAAGTAGAGCTGGAAGAGCGGTCAATCTTCTCTGGGTAGCCGTCCGAAAGGATGAGACCAACAATTTCCAACATCCAATGGGTTCCTGGCAATTGAATATTAGGGCATTATTTTCGTCTTTGGATTGAAGCCCCACGTTTAAAGTAAAGAAATTTAGTGACATTGTATACAAAGTCGATATTATATATATATATATATATATATATATATATACATATAATATATATCATATATATATATATATATATATCCATATAATATATAATATATATATATCATATATATATATATAAATATATATATATATATATATATACATATATATATATATATATATATTTATATATATATATAATACATGTGCATGTGCTTCTAATCTCTTCAGATAAGAAGCCCTTAATATGAAACGGTTATAGAAAGACGGGAATGTGAAATCGAAGACAAGCAATAGAAATAAAACAAGAGTGATACTGCACCGACTCCTGGCGAAGAGAGAGTATAAAGGCATTGTAGACTTATCAAGATAGGCAATGCAAGATTAAACAAGAGAAAGATTCGTTTTTTGTTATTTGTTGCAGATAACATTTGTTTAATCTGTTAAAATGCCATTGTCACCTAAATTCAAACGTCAAGGAATTCAATTTCCCCACCTGCTTTGGGATAGGTTACGACCCACACATCGTCTGGGCGTACTTCAAACGACTTCAAAGTGTCGACGCAAGAGTCCACCACAATATTTGGGTAATGAATCCCTTCGTATTCGTGGTGACCCATGAGGGACGGTAGGTTCGAAGCCTCGGTCATTCTCACTGAGTTGCACTTGTAGATTCTGAAATCACGTGTATAGAGAACATAATAGAATAGGAGTTCTGCTGACAGTATGTAGGTTCATGGCAATCTACCGCGATCATCTAGAGTATGTTTACTGCAAGCATATTTCGCACAAGAGATCTAGAAAATGCTTGTTTATCTTCGCGTATAGTACTTATTAGATAAGATAATCAAAGGCTTCAGTATCAATATACATATTTCATTTATAACTTTAACGACAATTAATGTTGTTCAATACTGCTAGGAACTTGTTTTATCAAAAAGAATTATAAAAAAGGGAAAAAGAAACAAACTTTCGCAAATTAGTCACCTCGACATGAGACTCAGTGTATACATAGTCATTACTTTGGTTAACCTCATGGAATCATTCAGTTCGAAGGAGAACTATAATATTTAGTGTAGCTTTATATTCGACACACACTTGCCTCAAAAGTTGATAAGTAGGCACTGGAATTTGTTGGGAAGCAAATATTCTCCAGAAGTAACCATATCGAGAAGATGAGTCCGGTCATTCTTATTTCTCAGCACCTAACGTGAATGTTCGGATATTAATTCACGGTCACGAAGGATCTAGAGATGACTCTATCTCACCGGAGTTTGTGTTGGTAAGCGGAGAAGTTGGGAGTTAAACCCATCGATGTGGTTAAACGTGATTAGCAGTTTGCGAAAATGGTAATACAACTGGGCATGGTTTAGGGTAATGCCCTATAATATACTGGGCTTCATGTTGTGTGGTTTGCACGGGCCAATACCGGCGATCGTTTAAGCGGGAGCACCGCTTAAACGGGAGAAAAACTTGTCTCCCGACCCCTCCCTTTTAAGCGGTGAGCACTGGATGCATGTAATTTTCATTTTCGTATACATGCACAATTTTTAAAAAGGAAGTCCCTGAGAAGCTCCGATCGCTTTCTGTATATGGATTTTGGAGACAAGTATGCATGGATACTGCAAAGGTGCGTATATAGAGGACTTGCATCAACAAATTATCAGGTTTGACCTAAAAAGCAGCATCATTCGTCGGTGTTTTCACGAACCGACGCTATTTCGATTTTGGTCAAAATTTTCAAAATCGAGATATTGGTACCAAATGAAAGTGCTTTCAAAACTCTACCAAATCCCAAAATTCTAGATCACAAAATTAATTATTCTTAA
Source organism: Diadema antillarum (assembly GCF_040938485.1). NCBI lineage: Eukaryota > Metazoa > Echinodermata > Echinoidea > Diadematoida > Diadematidae > Diadema > Diadema antillarum. The sequence goes on along the minus strand of NW_027271034.1, from coordinate 1,684,597 downwards.
TTTTATCAAAGAAAGAAAAAAACGACGGTACCCGAAATATCGAGAAATTGAGAAAAAGGGGTTTCACGAACCGACGCAGTAAAGATACGCCGGTTCGTGAAACCCGAATTGCTAGGGTGAAGAGCAATGCGGGTTTTACGAACCGTCGCAGTTGCATTATTTTGAGCTTTGTTCAACTTTCTACTGGCCTAGAATTAGGTTTTGGCCCTAATCCAGATCTCAGAGTGAGAACCAAACCTTCTGAAAGATGAATGACGACCTAAGCCAGCCCACTGTCCACGAGTGAAGTGAATGGTAAGCTATAATCCTATTAAAATCATGCTCAAAATAACAGTTTCAGTTGGACTACAAGCGGTAGAGTGTAGTCCCATGTATTCAATCGCTTATGAAGCCTAGTCTGTAAACGCCATCCAATTTCAAATTAGATCCCAAATCATATTATTTATAGTTTCTTTTCAACTTATGTCGTTACTTCTGAGACTCACTACTGAGTACTGTAGTCGTAACGTCTGTGTGCAAGACATGCAAGATGTCAAAGTCTCGAAGACACTCATGGCTATGCCTTGACTTGAGTTGAAAATGAAATCATGAGATTGACAAAGTAGGCCTACTAAACTAAAAAAAAAAGTAAAAAGTCTAAAAGTAAAACTCAAACGAAGAGTAAAGAATAAAGTTAGACATGTTAGACTTTGAACTTTCAAGTTTAACTATTAAGTCTAAGTTAAGACTTTACTTGTAATACCAGTTACTAAAACTAAGATCAGCTGAAGTCTAAGACCAAGTCAAATTAACACAGAGTCTACATGTATAGTCTAGCTCTAGATCTACATCTAGACTAGTGGTGATAGTAGGTAGAGTCCACCCATTTTTTCCCCAATTTTTACTGGTCCATTCCTGAAAAAGTTACTGGTCAGTGTCCAACAGTGATTTTTCCTGGTCAGGGACCGTCGGACCAGTGCCAGTGTGCAGCGTTGGTGTAGATGTCATCTATGACAGTATGTGGTCTAGTGATACTACCTAAACACTACGAGTAGTATGGTAGGTGTCCAACCTACCGACCGGGCCCATAACGACCGGCCGCGCATTATAATGGCATTGCGCGTACAGAAAGAAAATGTAGGCCCTACGCATGGGACTACGCGCAACGGTGTTCGATTCTTCACTGGGCTACGCTACCGAGTAAAATGTGGCGAAAACAACTAAGTATTCCCTCTAAATTACCGAAATTTAGCAAAATCGAGTAAGGTTTATCGTGTAACTACATATAACTAGGCCTACCTTTGCTGACTCGTTAGATGTAGAGTATCCTTCCGTAATAATTTTGACGATTTTGACCGCAAAATTGTCACCGCCGCTTGTACGATCGTGCACACACGTTACACATATACATGACATAAACATTTTGTCGCCCGCTACGACCGTACGAGTTGATGCAGAAACGAGAAATGAATGTGAAACAACAAACCGACTCATCTAATTTATTTCAATTACGATGAAAAGTTTCCTAATGAAAATCAAGTCAAATTCATCAAACAGTCCTTCAAAAGTAATATCGAAGGATTCAAAATATATTCAAATATTATTGGGGGAAAAATGACGGCTAGAAAAAAACAGCGGCCTGTCGAAAAAACGCTTTTAAGTGCCCTTTATACGCATTGTGAGGTTGGTCGGTTGAAATGAGCAGGGCAACTGAGTGCGGAAAAAATGACACCCCACGCGTTCGAAGCCGTTATCTAAGAGCGCGTACCTCAGATCGCATTTTCAGTGCGCGCTTGTGAATCCGGAGTATTTTCTCCACACGTGAGTAAAATTTCAGTCAAATTGTGAGATTTTTCACGTTTCTATTGATAGAAAAACGTTAGGTGTCCGGTATTATGAACACCCAACCATATATACTCTACAGGTTAGGTGGCTTTCCTGTACAGTGAAGTGTTATAGTATACTTGTGAATTCAGCCCTAGTACCGTATAAAAATATGTGTGTAGATATGTGACATTATGTCTAACGTTAGTTCGAGTGGAGTACCTTTGAAGCACAGCGGTGGGGCTTTTTTTCCCTAAAACTTGTGAATGCGGCCCAACCAAATGGCGTTTACATATTTACGCGTGATTGATAGTGATACAGTAGCGCTGTCGATTTCCACAGCAGCCATACATAATCTTTTGTCCTTTCTTCTTTCCTTTTTCCCTTTGTTCTTTCACCCTTTTTATTCTTGGAATCGAAGGACTTCTAAGAAATGTCCCTCGACTGATTTAACCAGGACTCTGAGTCCTGGTAAACCTAACCTAACCGAGTAACCGTTTACGTTTGTTAGGCCTAACATAACAGTAACACTGACTTAGCCCTGTATTGACTTTGTCTCACTGGCCGACTTACTGAGATGGCGAGTCTAACTCTTTAACGTTAGTCTAAACGTAGTCGTTAGATCTGTCAGTGTCAGTGTCACCGGTTTATATTGTATATGGTGCCATCTCTAACGTACGTTAACAAGTTGATGTTAGTTATCTATGTCAACTTACTGATTCATTAATAGTGGTACTGTCATCCTGTTGGATATCGCCGAAATATCATCCGTGACGTGTTAAATTCGTGTCACAAAGACAAAAGTTGCCAAGATCTAATAGTATTAGATGTCTAGATCTAGATGTAGTCTAGATCTATAATATAAATTCTGTGTACCACTGGTAACTTAAAAGTGAAAGGTCTAGACTTCACTTAGTCTATAATTAGACCAGACATTCATGAGGCAAAGGCCTATTTAGTAGATCTATTCTTATTCTATTTTAACGTCAATTCCTACTAACTCGCCACGTGTTATTCCTAAGGCCAAGGACTTCCGGGTTAGTGATTTTTTTTTTTTTCATAAATACCAAACAGCAGACGTGTTTCATTTGCATTCTTGCACAGACTTCATGAAAATATGTGCAGTATCAAAGAAATATGATGCACATGACAATGCCAGTGTTTTATAGGTGAATGGTTATTAATACCTTTAAAAGCTGAATGATAGTGTAGAGTCTAGGTCTAATTAAGATGTTACAGTCTCTGATAAGAAACAGGTTTGATTGTCATAGACTGTTTCCCAAATGCAGGTACATGTAGTAATATTCAGCTATTTCAATGCAATGCCTTGTTTACAAATACATGTAGATTTATATTCATGTGAATGATAATTCAATATCTACATGAGACTTACTAAGTGCTAAACATAATATCTTGCATCAGTAAAATTTCTTCTCTCATATCTTATCCTTTTGCCTGCTTATACAATATTTTTCACACTTTGAATATGTGTAGGATTCTGTCAAAGTTATGTGTATTTATGTTCGTAAATCTTCTGTAACATTGTGTGATATTTATGTATATGCCCTGCTTATTCTGTTCATCCAGTTATGTCCTGGGCTTTTATGTTTTGTATTTATGTATTCCTTTGTTCGATTTGTATATCAATAAAGTGATGAAATATATAAATGACGAGACAATTTGAATATGCATCAAATACGAACAGCAGCATTTTTTGACATTCTTTGATCCTGCATAGGCCTACCATTTTGTTTTATGTTTAATATAGATAGAGCAAAATAATTTCAACTTCAGTTTTGTTGGCTGATTTTTTTTTTTCTCAAAAGTAAAGTTGTATCTTGTACCATGATGTTTGATTTTAATCAAAAGTTCTTAATTTCTTTCTTTTCTTTCAGATGACTGGTGCCATGTAGTAGCGAAGAACTGGACTGTCTCAGAAAAGAAAAGGAAAAGTACAGGGTCGTGTACATCACCAACGGATGTGAATACAATGGTAATGTAGAGTCTAGGTCTAATTAAGATGTTAAAGTCTCTGATAATAAACAAGTTTGATTGTCGTAGACTGTTTCCCAAATGCAGTTAGTAATATTCAGCTTTTTCAAAGCAATGCCTTGTTTACAAGGACATGTAGATTTATTCATGTGAATAATAATTTAAATTCTACATGAGACTTACTAAGTGCTAGACATAAGATCTTGCATCATTAAAATAGTAAAAGGCGAGACAATTTGAATATGCATCAAAGATGAACAGCAGTATTTCTTTTGACATTCTTTGATCCTGTATACCGTTTTGTTTTATGTTTAATATAAATAGAGCAAAATAATTTCAACTACAGTTTAGTTGGCTGATTTCTTTTTCTCAAAATGAAAGTTGTATCTTGTATCATGATGTTTGATTTTAATCGAAAGTTCTTAATTTCTGTCTTTTCTTTCAGATGACTGATGCCATGCAGTAGCGAAGAGCTGGACTGTTTCAGAGAAGAAGAAAAAAGTACAGCATCGTGCTGATCATCAAGGAATGTGAATACAATGGCTTAGGAAAGAAGACAATCTACAGATAGGATAGAAGGGAGAAATTGGGATGAAGGGCGACAACATAAGGACGGTATATCTACAGTGAAATGTGATTGTAAAGTGGAAACATGAAAGGAGATCCTAAGATTGAAGGTAAAAACAATGCATTCCATTCTGTGATGTCGTAATTACAATTTTGCTACACTTTAATAACACTACAGAGAGACATTTATATCAAGGAAAGCTTCATGTGGATATGGAATGTTAGATTTTTTAAAGTGTTCATTGGTATGTATTTCATGATAATAAATCTTGAAGGTTTTGTGTGGTAATCATAACCTTGTGATAAATCTTGATAGATTTCTAAGTGCACATTGGCAATATTTAGATGATGCTGTAATCAGATTAAGTTCTATTCTCCTTTATTCTTTTATTTATTATTTTGTTGTCTTCAACCCACTTTGAATGTGTCACGTATGATTCTTATAAACATGGGAACATGCACTCCATGTAACTGATAGGACTTATAACAAATTGACATAATTATTCAACCATCACTAGACAGTTCTGTTATAAGATGTTCTTTATTAAACTAAAATTGTAAATTATGATACGTGTATGTTCCCATGCAAACTGACAACAAAATACAGAAATATGATTTCTTTTAATAATAATTCATTATGTCTCTAAATTTACAATTAAAGAAAGTGATTGCAATAAGGATGTCAAACATTGTATATCAAAATAATAGATTATTCATATGTCTCCATCCGTAGTAACGCACGCAACTGCAGTTTGCAGTTTGTAGGCTGCTGTGAAAAAAAAAAAAAAAAATCACAGGCAGCCCAAGCAGGATTCGAACCCACGACCTCTGGATTACTAGACCAGCGTCATAACCACTAAACCACCGGAGTGCCCTGGCGCTACCTTTACACATGAATAATTAAGTATAGAAGGGCTTGGGGGCGCTTCGAAGTTTACTGCTCTTATTAAATATGTACATGTCATGTGCAACTCAACTAAAGATGATTAAACACACTGAAATTCTTACTTTAAATGATATTCATAATCTGTTTTTTTTTTCTTTGATAGCTTGGGATGTACACTTTATACACTGTATCGGTCTACATTTCGCCTACAGTATGGAATTCTTTACTTCGAGACGTTTGTTTTTAACAAACAAAAAATTAAGAGTCCTTTAAAGGTGCTGTAAAACAGTGGTGTTTGTTTGTTTGTTTGTTTTTTGGTGGGGGGGGGGGGAAGGGGAGTCAAATTAGCCTTGGCCCCTCTCCGCCGTCTTTTTTTTTCCTTTAGCTGCATTTTTTTTTTTAGTCATCACATGAAAATTCGTCTGCATCCACCCCGTTATTTTGCTGATGACCTTTCTTTTTAATTATTTTAGCCACACACAATTTTGGCCGAATTTCCCCACCCCTCTTGTGAATTTGCTAGTACATGTACTAAAACACATTCTCAGAATGTGTTTATAGTACTGGTGGAGTAAGGATTCACAGGGAGGGGGGGGGGGGTCGGCCAAAATTTCTCTCTTCTCATATGTAACAAGCCTACGGGGCGAAAGGCTGATATTATGGGCTTTCTACATACATTTTTAGATGCTAATTATTGGTTAACATGAGCACGATCATTTATGTTGTGATTAATTTGTTTCCTTATATATGTATGACTTCTATTAGAGACTTAATTGGCTTGGCACTCCTTACATCGACCTATTTTAGACACCCATTTCCTTCTCTCTCTCGTGCTTTTTCTCTACTGTCCTGTGAATAGTGTAACTACATGTACATGCAGTACCTCTTCTCTTTTGTATGATATACATCAAGTTTTTATCTGAGCATATGGGTGTTGCAGCACTCTCAAGCTTCATGCATATGCAGCAACATCTTTGTGTGTTCATATACATAGTTATGCTTGATATATTAATTTGAGAATGTTATTCTTTCTCTTGTATATGTTCCGTCCGCACTCTATAGATGTAAATGTACGATGTAAGATTTGGTGTGCATGTTCGAACTGTGTTCCTCTTTTTGTGAACACACAAGAACTGATATAATAATGAACTTGAATTACACATATTCTTGAATCTTGATTCCATCTCCATTTGCCATTAGATATGTATTGATTTATGGAGCTCTTCCACAATTGTTATCCTTCCCATTGTCATCACTCATCTCTGAATAATTCAAATTTGATATTTTATTGAGGACCTATGTTTCTTCGATTACATAATGTACCTCTTCAATACATTGCTGCAAAAGGCATAATAAAACATGACCATTATTATATATTTAAAATGAAGCTTGAAATTCTGATAGTGTTGATATTTATGTATTTTTAGGAGTTTATCAGTTTCGAAGAGTGCATGCAGGATGAGTTTTATGTTTTTATATGATCAGGTGCAGCTATCATAGAATCTGTTGAGCAGGAAAGAGAAAGATGGAAAATGAGGAATTATGAGTGAATTCGCATGCGAGCCAAATGACAATAATGACACTGATAAAAATTGTGACAAAGTAAATGTCACATGTGGAATAATAAGAAATAAAGAAATTGATAGATTATTTCAGAGAAAGAAATAACAGAGTGCATGCATGAGTATGAAAGATGAGTAAATACAAGTAATTACTACTGACTGGCACGTCTTTTTCCCAAGATTTAGCGGTATCCTTCATCTTAGAACAAAAATTCATAATTGTTATGAAAGAAGTGAACTGAATTTGAATTAAAAATAATTATAAAAAATATAAAAAAGTAAGTTAAAAAAGTTTTAAAAAACAGTAAAAAGTAAAAAATATGAAACACAGTATACCGAGTAAATGTATTACCAAATGATAGATGTCCACATGCAAAAGTGTTAAATGATAATATATCCACAAAAAAGGGGGGGGGGGGCAAAGAAATCTTTGGAACGATCAACCAGAGCTATAATAACAATACGTGCGTGTACTAAATGAAGATGAAAACAATGACAACACTCTTTTTAGAACAATTAAGAGAAACTGGCTTATATTATCATCTTAATTATCACTAAATGTATTGTAATCATCACAACAATCATTACATGACAATTAATTTCAATTAATAAGGTTATTGTTGATAAGCAGGTATAGCCCTAATAGTATTTGTATGTAAACACATACGAAAATGAAATAGCGACGGTTCGTAAATACACGCGTATTGCACGTTACTTATTGTACAGGCCCTACAGCGCGGGTCTCACGAACCGGCGTAATACAACTTACGTCGCGTCGGTTCGTGAGACCCGCGCTTAAGTACATAACCTATGGTGCGCGCAAGAAACGATGGATTTACGAACCGACGCAGTGAGTTTGAAGACAGAAATATCGTAAATTTTTTGAATTCACACTAAAATTACACTATGGATAGGAAGAACAACTTCCACTCTCATCACCCTGTCAAAATTTTCACACACAAGACAGGAAAAGTCATTGAAAACGTTGTCTGAAACTTGTGAGATCTTTAAACGCGATTTTCTCAGAATTGCATTTTCGCTCAAAAACGAAATAGCGTCGGTTCGTGAAAACACCGACGCATTGTTCATATACACAAGGACCTGTGTACATGGACTTTGATCGTTATTGCTGAGACTGTCTATATACGCGACAAGTACGTGAGCAGATATACACTTTTGTTGCATTACAAAATATGAGCAACTGATCAACATTTCCTTGAAAGAAAAAATAAATCCTATATACGAAGGCCATTTAAGTCAACTCGACGAAATTCTTGCTTTCTAATTTTGTAGTACAATATAAGCTAATCCATAGGGCGTAGAGTTACAATTGTTCGAATCGATAGCAATGTCTTACGAAATGTACTGGAAACATTTTTTATAACCTTGAGGGGTGGACCTTGAATAATGACAGGTGCAGATTTGATGACCCTGACAGCTAGTGCTCATGAAGGAGGGACATGTACATTTGATATCGTTCCTACAGATTCACGGTATAGATGCGCCCTGACTCAAACTGTATGTTATTTGAGATGACGGATTAGCACGTATTCAATGCATTATGCGTTCAATCAGTAATTGGCGACAATCGGCCCTAATGTCTGCCTGCATGACTTTGTGTGTAGGGCACCAGGCTTTTGCCAACTCATTGCTTGGAGCTAACTAATAACCACACGCCATTATTAACGCTCGCAAATACACTATAATATACACATGTAGTAAAATATAGGTCCAGTACTACGATCATTGTATAAGACTATCCATACAAAAATAAAAAAATAACAAAACGAAATGTATCTCAAGAAAATCGGTTTGTATTCAGTTAACACAAAGTCATTAAAAAGTGTTGTATTTGAAATATTCACACAACAGTTTCGTCAATGTAAATTACTATTTTATCATAAAATTGACAAATACAGTTCTTTAAGACCGTCGCTAGGCAATACTATATGCAACAGGCGGAGCTACTATCATTCCCCCCCCCCCCAACTTTGAACGACAGGTGGAAACAGTGAAACGGACTGAGATATACACAATTATTACAACCATTAATCACAATGATAATTTCTTCCTTGCTCAGAGACATGCACAGTTTCAGGGCGTTGTCAGGAACGAAATGAAAAGCAAGAGGAGTTCGTGTAAACTGGTACACCTTATACTTCGAATGTCATTTTCGTCATAGGCTGAGGGTGCCATTCCCTACCATTATGAGACTCTTTGAGGTACCGTGTGTGAACACATACATCGGTAGAGGGAACCCATTCACGATTTAGCGGCAGCAAGTTTGATTTTCCTTCTTCTAATATGGAAACCTGCATCCTTCATTCGGGAAGATTCGAGCGGATATTCGGTGGAACTACATTGTATGATACTTACCAGTATAAGATGTGATGAGTATTAACTGAAAGAGCCGAGAGATGAACGAATAGCCGTTCAGCACTTACTGTACGTGCATGCATATATTACACTTCCACATTGATCTTTGATTTTATAGTCTCTGCTTTGATAAAAACAAACACGCATACATCTAAACTGCACGTGGTGCTATACTGCTCACAATAAAACAAACACTTATATAGCGCTACTTTTCGTTTTCAGCTCAGCATTGCCGTTTGATTTGCTGAACCTCCACCCTATATATACGTCTACACGTGGTTAAAAACAAACAAACAAACAAACAAACAAACAATTGGGAACAAAGATAGCCAGCAGTTCCTACTTAGTCACTGCTGGATGAGAAGACTACTACAGCTTGTGAAGTCACATGTGTACAACGATATAAAGAAAATGTAAGGAAAATTCAAGATATCTTCCCTTTTCTCGCATAATAAAAGAACACTTGACTTCCCTCTTTCAGAAGGCAAGGGGAATAATGTTACCCTTAACATAGTACGTCAATGACGAGTCGAGGAAATGTGCACTTTTTAAAAAAAGTAACATTTTGTGAAATTCTCTTTTTTTCCTTATATCGTTGTACGCATATGACATCATACACTATAGTAGTCTTCTCATCCAGCAGTGTCTGTGAAGATACTTAAAAAATGCATGACATTTGAATGGATTGTCTGATTTTCCCCAAACTTTCAATGAAGATGTGTCCTACAAAATTGCTGCATTCACTAAATCCACACGTATATGAAGGTGGACTTGTCCTGTAACCCTGTTTCAGTCCCATGATATCAAGTGGCTCCGCGGCCCCTGTTTATATTTGGTTTGGGTTGACAGCCCAAGAATATTATATTCCTACTATGTATCATTTTGTTAGCCATTATTCTGAGGCCATTGTCCTCGTCAAGCGTTTGCTTATGATGATGGTCTCCTGTATTTCTGTTACATCCAGAGTTGCTTGATTTGTCTTTGAATGACAGATACACGGGATCTTAATATGTTTGCATAAATATATGCATAAATTAATGCCTGTTTGTTCTCATTTCGCATTGTGTTAAAAAAGTTAGATATTTGAATTAATCATCTGTGTAATCAAAGATCGTACGATCTTTGGTTTAACTGTCAGATTCAAATTATACTGTGCTTAAGTATCCAATTTATGTATGAAACAGAAATTTAGAAATAAAATAAATCAAAAAAAAAAATCAAATTTCATCTTCGTGTCTTTGGCTCAAGTGAGACGAAACAACTTCACATACAACCTTGAATGATGACGCTATGATTCTTTTCCTAAGCCACTTCACAAATTTTCATAAATCTAGACGAATGTTGCATCAATCAATATCAAGATATATATATATATATATCAAATATATATATATATATATATATATAATTATATTCTATTTATAATAATGTCTCTTCATAAATCTGATAATTTATGAAAATGACATCCTGATTAATGACATTTGATGGATTCAGAGACCCAATGTTCCAGTAATTAACATTGGTTCAGCCGGTGATATAACAGACTCAATAATAACCACGCTAAAGACTGAATCCGAGTCATCAGCTTCAGAGTCCATGGCTGGATCAACAAGCACACAGAAACACATGTATGAATACACTCATACTTATCAAAGCTTAGAAGTGGATATCATCAAGCTTTGTATATATAGCATTGATTATGATAATATGATGTGATATGACACAACATTTATAACGTTATCAAAGACATTGAAAAATCAAGTAGAATTGTCTTTATTAAAAAGTACATCGTAATTAAGACAACATGAGCACATAATCACATAAAAACTCAATAGTATGGAGACATTCAATGGCACAACATTTGACTGAGACTCTCCATCATCGCATAGGCTTATAAAAAAAAAGCCTGGAAAAATTGGCGGTTATTCATCTGAGAATATTTTTGAAAGTCGTTGTATGCGTGTATACGTTAAAAGGCTATCATAGTGATTTACTCTACAACTTGACTCTTTTCCACGACTAGACAGTGATGACTAATTGGAACAAAAATCTATCGCCAACACACACACACACACATACACACACATTCACACACATACACACACACACACACACATATTTTACAAGCCAAAGATAGATCTTTTATTGCCTTACACCACGACGTGATAAGTGGCACAATTTGAGTTCGAGTCCAATTCGGTTTTTATGTTCTATCCAACAAGGAGTGAAACAAAATATGATATGATATAAAGCATGTGTAAAACAATCCCATTGTTTGATTAATTTCAATCAAGGAAAAAGAAATACCAAACGAAAAATGAATGGCATAGTTAAGATAACAAGCGGTATAGATAAGAATACCTATGCATGCTTTGAAGGATAACAATAAAGAAGGTATGGAAAAAGAGTGGTCCACTAAAAAGCGGGGCTTGTACGGATCACTCAAAACATGATTAATAAATAACATGATATCATTATAAACAGTAATTAATTTGTAATAAATAACAAAAATAATAGATTTATCTAAAATACACTTTAAGGCAATTTCAGAGTTTTGTCTTTTGCAGCACGTGATATTATACCGGAAAGCACTGTCTTATAGACATCTAACAACCTGAACCATATAAAATAAAAAAAAAACAGAAATCAGACTTGTCAAGTATAAGGAGATACAGATATGCCAAACGTATCACTGCATCTACCTATCAGTTCTGTTTCTATGAACGCAGCTATACCAATGTCCATTCCTTGATCACGTTTTCTCGAGAACAATTCGCGAATATATGCAACTGAAAGATTAGGCCGAAAAGGTAATGTACATAACTTAATAAGAAATTTACTTCAAGGTGCGGAGAAACAGCAGACATCATCTAAATACAATAGACACATGAAATGAAAATCAATACTTTATTAGCATTTAACTATACATGTATAGTAATAAGCGACATTAAATGTATCATTGTGTTTTCATTTATGTAATAATCCACGATACTCACATTCTAATATTAAGGACAGTTCATTGATTTAACAAGCCAAAGTTCCTGTAATTTGCATTGGTATTGCTATTCAGCCTTGTTTGGGGACGCTTCGATCATGACCAATCTGAGTCATAACCTTCAGATTCCATCAGCTGGGTCATTCAATAATTGTACTCAACAGATGCATGCTTCCACATAAAAATACACAGAAACACATAAATCGTCGGCGTTTTCACGAACCGACGCTATTTCGTTTTTGAGCGAAAATGCAGTTCTGAGAAAATCGCGTTTAAAGATCTCACAAGTTTTAGACAACGTTTTCAATGACTTTTCCTGTCTTGTGTGTGAAAATTTTGACAGGGTGATGAGAGTGGAAGTTGTTCTTCCTATCCATAGTGTAATTTTAGTGTGAATTCAAAAAATTTACGATATTTCTGTCTTCAAACTCACTGCGTCGGTTCGTAAATCCATCGTTTCTTGCGCGCACCATAGGTTATGTACTTAAGCGCGGGTCTCACGAACCGACGTAAGTTGTATTACGCCGGTTCGTGAGACCCGCGCTGTAGGGCCTGTACAATAGGTAACGTGCAATACGCGTGTATTTACGAACCGTCGCTATTTCATTTTCGTATGTGTTTACATACAAATACTATTAAGGGCTATACCTGCTTATCAACAATAACCTTATTAATTGAAATTAATTGTCATGTAATGATTGTTGTGATGATTACAATACATTTAGTGATAATTAAGATGATAATACAAGCCAGTTTCTCTTAATTGTTCTAAAAAGAGCCTGTTGTCATTGTTTTCATCTTCATTTAGTAAACGCATGTATTGTTATTATAGCTGTGGTTGATCGTTCCAAAGATTTCTTTGCCCCCCCTTTTTTTGTGGATATATTATTATTTAACACTTTTGCATTTGGACATCTATCATTTGGTAATACATGTATTCGGTATACTGTGTTTCATATTTTTTTTACTTTTTACTGTTTTTTTTTTTTACTTAATTAACTTACTTTTTCATTTTTTCACATTATTTTTAATTCAAATTCAGTTCACTTCTTTCATAATAATTATGAATGTTTGTTCTAAGATGAAGGATACCGCTAAATCTTGGGAAAAAGACGTGCCAGTCAGTAATAATTACTTGTATTTACTCATCTTTCATACTCATGCATGCACTCTGTTATTTCTTTCTCTGAAATAATATATTAATTTCTTTATTTCTTATTATTCCACATATTTGTGACATTTACTTTGTCACAATTTTTATCAGTGTCATTATTGTCATTTGGCTCGCATGCGAATTCACTCATAATTCCTCATTTTCCATCTTTCTCTTTCCTGCTCAACAGATTCTATGATAGCTGCACCTGATCATATAAAAACATAAACTCATCCTGCATGCACTCTTCGAAACTGATAAACTCCTAAAAATACATGAATATCAACACTATCAGAATTTCAAGCTTCATTTTAAATATATAATAATGGTCATGTTTTATTATGCCTTTTGCAGCAATATATTGAAGAGGTACATTATGTAATCGAAAAAACACAGGTCCTCAATAAAATATCAAATTTGAATTATTCAGAGATGAGTAATGACAATGGGAAGGATAACAATTGTGGAAGAGCTCCATAAATCAATACATATCTAATAGCAAATGGAGATGGAATCAAGATTCAAGAATATGTGTAATTCAAGTTCATTATTATATCAGTTCTTGTGTGTTCACAAAAAGAGGAACACTGTTCGAACTTGCACACCAAATCTTACATCGTACATTTACATCTATAGAGTGCGGACGGAACATATACAAGAGAAAGAATAACATTCTCAAATTAATATATCAAGCATAACTACAAGTATGTATATGACCACACAAAGATGTTGCTGCATATGCATGAAGCTTGAGAGTGCTGCAACACCCATATGCTCAGATAAAAACTTGATGTGTATCATACAAAAGAGAAGAGGTACTGCATGTACATGTAGTGACACTATTCACAGGACAGTAGAGAAAAAGCACGAGAGAGGGAAATGGGTGTCTAAAATAGGTCGATGTAAGGAGTGCCAAGCCAATTAAGTCTCTGATAGAAGTCATACATATATAAGGAAATAAATTAATCACAACATAAATGATCATGCTCATGTTAACCTTAATTAGCATCTAAAAATGTGTGTAGAAAGCCCATAATATCAGCCTTTCGCCCCGAAGGCTTGTTACATATGAGAAAAGAGAAATTTTGGCCGACCCCCCCCCCCTCCCTGTGAATCCTTAATCCACCAGTACTATAAACACATTCTGAGAATGTGTTTTAGTACATGTACTAGCAAATTCACAAGAGGGGTGGGAAAATTCAGCCAAAATTGTGTGTGGCTAAAATAATTAAAAAGAAAGGTCATCAGCAAAACTACGGGGTGGATGCAGACGAATTTTCATGTGATGACTAAAAAAAATGCAGCTAAAGGAGAAAAAAAAAAAGACGGCGGAGAGGGGCCAAGGCTAATTTGACTCCCCTCCCCCCCCCCCCACAAAAAACAAACAAACAAACAAACACCACTGTTTTACAGTACCTTTAAAGGACTCTTAATTTTTTGTTTGTTAAAAACAAACGTCTCGAAGTAAAGAATTCCATGTTGTAGGCGAAATGTAGACCGATACAGTGTATAAAGTGTACATCCCAAGCTATTAAAGAAAAAAAAACAGATTATGAATGTGATTTAAAGTAAGAATTTCAGTGTGTTTAATCATCTTTAGTTGAGTTGCAAATGACATGTACATATTTAATAAGAGCAGTAAACTTCGAAGCGCCCCCAAGCCCTTCTATACTTAATTATTCATGTGTAAAGGTAGCGCCAGGGCACTCCGGTGGTCTAGTGGTTATGACGCTGGTCTAGTAATCCAGAGGTCGTGGGTTCGAATCCTGCTTGGGCTGCCTGTGATTTTTTTTTTTTTCACAGCAGCCTACAAACTGCACACTGCAGTTGCGTGCGTTACTACGGATGGAGACAAATGAATAATCTATTATTTTAATATACGATGTTTGACATCATTATTGCAATCACTTTCTTTAATTGTAAATTTAGAGACATAATGAATTATTATTAAAAGAAATCAAATTTCTGTATTTTGTTGTGAGTTTGCATGGGAACATACACGTATCATAATTTACAATTTTAGTTAGATAAAGAACATCTTATAACAGAACTGTCTAGTGATGGTTGAATAATTATGTCAATTTGTTATAAGTCCTATCATTTACATGGAGTGCATGTTCCCATGTTTATAAGAATCATACGTGACACATTCAAAGTGGGTTGAAGACAACAAAATAATAAATAAAAGAATAAAGGAGAATAGAACTTAATCTGATTACAGCATCATCTAAATATTGCCAATGTGCACTTAGAAATCTATCAAGATTTATCACAAGGTTATGATTACCACACAAAACCTTCAAGATTTATTATCATGAAATACATACCAATGAACACTTAAAAAAATCTAACATTCCATATCCACATGAAGCTTTCCTTGATATAAATGTCTCTCTGTAGTGTTATTAAAGTGTAGCAAAATTGTAATTATGACATCACAGAATGGAATGCATTGTTTTCACCTTCAATCTTAGGATCTCCTTTCATGTTTCCACTTTACAATCACATTTCACTGTAGATATACCGTCCTTATGTTGTCGCCCTTCATCCCAATTTCTCCCTTCTATCCTATCTGTAGATTGTCTTCTTTCCTAAGCCATTGTATTCACATTCCTTGATGATCAGCACGATGCTGTACTTTTTTCTTCTTCTCTGAAACAGTCCAGCTCTTCGCTACTGCATGGCATCAGTCATCTGAAAGAAAAGACAGAAATTAAGAACTTTCGATTAAAATCAAACATCATGATACAAGATACAACTTTCATTTTGAGAAAAAGAAATCAGCCAACTAAACTGTAGTTGAAATTATTTTGCTCTATTTATATTAAACATAAAACAAAACGGTATACAGGATCAAAGAATGTCAAAAAATACTTCCGTTTTTGATGCATATTCAAATTGTCTCGCCTTTTACATATTTTAATGATGCAAGATCTTATGTCTAGCACTTAGTAAGTCTCATGTAGAATTTAAATTATTATTCACATGAATAAATCTGCATGTCCTTGTAAACAAGGCATTGCTTTGAAAAAGCTGAATATTACTAATTGCATTTGGGAAAGAGTCTACGACAATCAAACTTGTTTATTATCAGAGACTTTAACATCTTAATTAGACCTAGACTCTACATTACCATTGTATTCACATCCGTTGGTGATGTACACGACCCTGTACTTTTCCTTTTCTTTTCTGAGACAGTCCAGTTCTTCGCTACTACATGGCACCAGTCATCTGAAAGAAAAGAAAGAAATTAAGAACTTTTGATTAAAATCAAACATCATGGCACAAGATACAACTTTAATTTTGAGAAGAAAAAAAAAATCAGCCAACAAAACTGAAGTTGAAATTATTTTGCTCTATTTATATTAAACATAAAACAAAATGGTAGGCCTATGCAGGATCAAAGAATGTCAAAAAATGCTGCTGTTCGTATTTGATGCATATTCAAATTGTCTCTTCATTTACACATTTTACTGATGCAAGATATTATGTTTAGCACTTGGTATGTCTCATGTAGAAATTGAATTATCATTCACATGAATATAAATCTACATGTATTTGTAAACAAGGCATTGCATTGAAATAGCTGAATATTACTACATGTACCTGCATTTGGGAAACAGTCTATGACAATCAAACCTGTTTCTTATCAGAGACTGTAACATCTTAATTAGACCTAGACTCTACATTATCATTCAGCTTTTAAAGGTATTAACCATTCACCTATAAAACACTGGCATTGTCATGTCCATCATATTTCTTTGATACTGCACATATTTTCATGAAGTCTGCACAAGAATGCACATGAAACACGTCTGCTGTTTGGTATTTATGAAAAAAAAAATCACTAACCCGGAAGTCCTTGGCCTTAGGAATAACATGTGGCGAGTTAGTAGGAATTGACGTTAAAATAGAATAAGAATAGATCTACTAAATAGGCCTTTGCCTCATGAATGTCTGGTCTAATTATAGACTAAGTGAAGTCTAGAACTTTCACTTTTAAGTTACCAGTGGTTCACAAAATTTATATTATACAAATTTGTAGATCTAGACTACATCTAGATCTAGACATCTAACAGGAACGGCGCAGTGTTTTCAAAAGTGTGGGGGCCCACTTCCGGGTTTCATGAGCTAACAAAGTGATGACACCTTATGTATTCCTTTGTATGGTGCACAAAAAGTGTGGGGGCCCGAGCCCCCACGGCCCCCACGGCTGCGCCGGCCCTGTCTAATACTATTAGATCTTGGCAACTTTTGTCTTTGTGACACGAAATTAACACATCACGGATGATATTGCGGCGATATCCAACAGGATGACAGTACCACTATTACTGACTCAGTAAGTTGACATAGATAACTAACATCAACTTGTTAACGTACGTTAGAGATGGCACCATATACAATAACCGGTGACACTGACACTGACAGATCTAACGACTACGTTTAGAATAACGTTAAAGAGTTAGACTCGCCATCTCAGTAAGTCGTCCAAAGACAAAGTCAATACAGGGCTAAGTCAGTGTTACTGTTATGTTAGGCCTAACAAATGTTAACGGTTACTCGGTTAGGTTAGGTTTACCAGGACTCAAGAGTCCTGGTTAAATCAGTCGAGGGACATTTCTTAGAAGTCCTTCGATTCCAAGAATAAAAAGGGTGAAAGAACAAAGGGAAAAAAGGAAAGAAGAAAGGACAAAAGATTATGTATGGCTGCTGTGGAAATCGACAGCGCTACTGTATCACTATTAATCACGCGTGAATATGTAAACGCCATTTGGTTGGGCCGCATTCACAAGTTTTAGGGAAAAAAAGCCCCACCGCTGTGCTTCAAAGGTACTCCACTCGAACTAACGTTAGACATAATGTCACATATCTACACACAGTACGGTACTAGGGCTGAATTCACAAGTATACTATAACACTGCACTGTACAGGAAAGCCACCTAACCTGTAGAGTACTACTCGTAGTGTTTATGTAGTATCACTAGACCACATACTGTCATAGATGACATCTACACCAACGCTGCACACTGGCACTGGTCCGACGGTCCCTGACCAGGAAAAATTACTGTTGGACACTGACCAGTAACTTTTTCAGGAATGGACCAGTAAAAATTGGGGGGAAAATGGGTGGACTCTACCTACTATTACCACTAGTCTAGATGTAGATCTAGAGCTAGACTACCGTATAGACTCTGTGTTAATTTGACTTGGTCTTAGACTTCAGCTGATCTTAGTTTTAGTAACTGGCATTACAAGTAAAGTCTTAACTTAGACTTAATAGTTAAACTTGAAAGTTAAAGTCTAACATGTCTAACTTTATTCTTTACTCTTCCTTTGAGTTTTACTTTTAGACTTTTTACTTGTTTTTTTAGTTTAGTAGGCCTACTTTGTCAATCTCATGATTTCATTTTCAACTCAAGTCAAGGCATAGCCTAACTGCGACCAGCCCCAACACGCAGTGTTACTGTGTATACGGAGCGTCCCGGGGTTAGGCATAGCCATGAGTGTCTTCGAGACTTTGACATCTTGCATGTCTTGCACACAGACGTTACGACTACGTCTACAGTACTCAGTAGTCTCAGAAGTAACGACATAAGTTGAAAAGAAACTATAAATAATATGATTTGGGATCTAATTTGAAATTGGATGGCGTTTACAGACTAGGCTTCATAAGCATCACGCGATTGAATACATGGGACTACACTCTACCGCAATTAATGGTTATGGTAGTCCAACTGAAACTGTTATTTTGAGCATGATTTTAATAGGATTATAGCTTACCATTCACTTCACTAGTGGACAGTGGGCTGGCTTAGGTCGTCATTCATCTTTCAGATGGTTTGGTTCTCACTCTGAGATCTGGATTAGGGCCAAAACCTAATTCTAGGCCAGTAAGTTGAACAAAGCTCAAAATAATGCAACTGCGACGGTTCGTAAAACCCGCATTGCTCTTCACCCTAGCAATTCGGGTTTCACGAACCGGCGTATCTTTACTGCGTCGGTTCGTGAAACCCCTTTTTCTTAATTTCTCGATATTTCGAGTACCGTCGTTTTTTTCTTTCTTTGATAAAATTAAGAATAATTAATTTTGTGATCTAAAATTTTGGGATTTGGTAGAGTTTTGAAAGCGCTTTCATTTGGTACCAATATCTCGATTTTGAAAATTTTGACCAAAATCGAAATAGCGTCGGTTCGTGAAAACGCCGACGAAATGTGCTTACTTTGTAAGTGATTTGTTTGGGTTCGGACCAATATGTTGAATAATATGATTTTTGTCAAAAAAAAAATAGATACAGATTATGGTGGTACGGTAATGGCAAAGTAGTTACCTCATGCATAACACAACATTGGAAAAAGTAGAAACGCCTTCATGAAAGATTCATTCAGACAACGTAAGCACATTACACGTAGAACTTGCCAATTTAATACTGGCGAAATTACAAGTGGAAAATTCTCTCACATAAATTTCTTATGAAGATAGTACTATCTCCGTCTCTCAGTCCGTCAGAGATTTCGGAGTTGTTGTAGATAAGCATCTGAACTTTCAACAACACATCAAAAACTCATGTCGTTCTGCTGCTTGGGGTATTTGTAAAATTGGTAAAATCCGCATTTAATTGTTGGATCAGTCTTCCACTGAACATCTTAGTCATGCGTTTGTATCTTCTCACAGCTGCCGTACGCTTATTGTGACTCTTACAAAAAGATTTGACCTCGTTACTCTAGTTCTCCAATCCCTCCACACCGCCTCCCCATACCTGCATACATCAGCGTATCACCTTTAAAATCCTTCTCATTGCTTATAAGATACTCTGTATGTAATAATCTTGCCCCATCTTATCTCAAAGACTTGATTTCTCTCCGCTCCTCCACTTAACCTGTTCTCTCTGTTCTTCCTCCACTCTGCAACCATGCATGGTCCCCGCACCTGTACCCGTTTTGGTGACAGGGCTTTTTCTGTTATTTCTCCATCTCTTTGGAACAAAGTCCCTCTTTATATCCGAATTGCTGAAATTGTTGATAATTTTAAATTATTGTAGAAAACTCATCTGCCTAATCAATCCTAATTTTTTGTTCTTATAATTATCATATGCATAATCATTGTTGTTGGTGGTGTTATTATTATTATTATTATTACTACTACTACTACTACTACTACTACCATTACTATTGCTATACGAGAACTGTAAGCACATCGAGCTTTTGCTTAAGTTGCAGCCCTTGTGTTTATGAAATGTCTCGCGCTGCAACTTGCTTAGCACAATTATATTTGTGTCAAAAAAAGAATCGTTCTCTTTGCGATCACATGATAATTTGCATTATGCATGTGTGACGATGATACAAAAACCATCAAATCAAATCAAATCTCATCAAATCAAATTTTACCTCGAGACAAATTATTCTGTCATTCTAGTGCACAAGTGAAAAATCCAAGGGTAATAATAACAATGCTCACTTTAAATAGGCCTACGACAGATTGTGTTTGTGTGTTAGGTAAGATTTGTCTTGTAAATTGAATTACAGAAAGCCTTTAGGCACGTTTCAGTGACCGTTCGGTAGTGATCGCAGCAAATTTCTTAATTCTTTCGCTGGTACAATGTTCGTTGTTGTCCGCGCGTGAACTGCCAACCAGAACTTTGACGTTGACAAAATTATGATCTTATTCAAATGGGATCTCGATATCAACTCCCTCCATTTCCTTCCGGAAGTACTCGTCAAAAATCTCGTTCTGCGCCACGGTAAAATAGTTCTTCCATTGTCCCGTCTTTCCTGTGTGGAATAAAGATGTAAATTTGTAAAGATAACGTCATATTATTTTGGCCTATCATACCTTCGCACTTTTTACATCAAGTGGCACCCATGGAATCAACCCCTCTGGTTACATCGTGAAATAACACTGACATACATGCATGCGAACATTTTTTTTCCGTTGAAACAAGAGAGACCCTGAACGTCGTAGATTACCTTTAGAGATGAATTTTAGTCTAGCTAACTCGGCCCCTGGTTCCTTGAGCTGTTTAGCTCTCTTCTCGTAGGTCTTTCGCATTCCTGACAAGGAGCTGTTCTCGACAACTCGCTGTAACAGTTCTTCTGACAGTGGACGTCCTATGTGTTCTGCTACCATACGGATGTGTTTCACTGGATCCTTAAAAAACAAACAAACAAACAACGCGATATTGCATCGTGATCTGCTTTGTTTTAGAAAAACGTGGAAATGCTGACGGCTCGTTCTTCTAGGAATGAAAGAAGTGAAATGAAATGAATGAAATGGAATATTGTATATATCGTCAATTAGTTGAGATTTCACGAGACCAATAATCCCATAAAAGTTCTTCTTTTCATATTCACGTTGAGGTTTTACGAGACCAATAACAAGGAGTCATTAAAATACCCTTTATCGGAATAAAATACATATACCCCTCTTTGAAGGATTCAGTAATTTTGAATCCTCCCAATATGTTGTACCCTGTCAGGGCACTGGAAATATGAGTACAAAAAGTCTCAAAAAATGAGAAACCCTAAATGGAAGAAGTATTATACCAAGATGACAAAATACGATTTTATTCAATATGAGCAATATACAAAAAGTGCACTTTTTACAAAATGGTTATAATTTTTGAATGCTTGAATTGCTCCCCAGCCCCCGGCCAACCACATTTGCATTGCTCTTCACTATCAACGGACAGATACTCATACCCGCAGGATGTCTTCGTAGAACACGATGAGGAGATTCTCGTAGTGTTGACGGATTTCCCAGAATTCCTTGACATGGTCTGCCCAAGGTCCGTACTCAATGGCTGATATTGATAAAGGGAAAAGGGATATTTTATGATTCGATAGATGAAGCAAGCGTGTATTGCTAGTACACATGTATTCAAATATAGGCACCGTAGGACTCCTTTTTGTTGAGGTATGGGATGGTATGTCTCTGATATTAAATGCTGCTCTGTTCTTACGTCAACTCTTGTTCACACTAGTATTGACTGCGCTGTTCTCGTAATATATAATCTTTACCAACATAATTGTTGAGGATATGTAGTGATCATCATCACGCGTGCAAAAACAACAACACCAGGTGTCTCGGTGCATCATCATAAAAGTCTTGGTCAAATTTTGTTGAGGGTAACCTTTTCTATGCTACCATGCAGAGGGGCCTGCGATCATTATTACCCTATATAACAGAGCATTACAAGGTACCCCGTTTTTACACGTGGGTCTATAGAGGAACATCTTCAAAACATCTTGTCCAAAAAGGACGAAAGTACTGGAATTCAAACTCTGGCTCTTTGCCTGGATGGGGACTGGATGTCAAGAATCTTGTCCATTATCATACTATACACTATCAAAATTCATGTTGTCATAACATTCATTATGAACATTGCAAGAATGCTAAAAATTTGAAAGAAACTCATTGCACTGGTATTCAGACGTTTTGCTTAACATCTGATTTTTGTTCAGATTATTTTCTGTGATAAGAAATAGAGATGTTAAACACTGACTTCCATCCATAGCTTGATGAACGACAGATTCCCAGGTGAGGGGAACGTCATCTTTAAGAAACTTGAACCACGAGACGGCAGTGTCCTTCGGGTTGCGACCAACGTATATCACCTTTATAGAAGAAAATGAGGTCAGGATATCACTTGCAACTGTGGTTCGTGTCTGATTACAATGAAACATGGTGTGACAAATTATAAGTGATCATTCTAAGGAAGCAATATTGTCTATATAGCTAGATATATAAGTAGCGAGTTTCGAGCAATATAACATAGACGTTCTTGTACTGATACGATTGTGATCTGTTGCCAAAACCATCTACGAGCTATTCTATGACATCCGAGTAAACAGGGGTGTTAGTCGAGCATACACGTTTCATGAGATATTGGACTGTGAAACTCATACAGTACAAACACACTGATTTATACGCCAATGCGTTTATTGTAGCCGGTGTCTTCTAGAGAATATGGGGAAGACCTTGAACTTAGCATAGTAGGTCCTAATTATTCGTGTTAAAACCCGCGTTTCTTGTTGACCATGAATTTGTTCCAACATAGTTTTTGTATCTGATTTTTACAGTGTGATATAGTCCGTAATGCTTATCATCATGGTCAATTGTAAAGAGCACTTTCAGGTGTGAAATATCGTGAGAAAATATAACACACCTTAGCTTTTTTCAGCACGTTCTGTGGCATGTATTTCAGTCTGAGGTGGGTTTGGATGACTCTCGGTGAGGGCGCTTTCTTTATCTTCTCCATAAATGGTGTCATGTCTGGAGGATTCTGTTCTTCCTCCTCCTTAGTGAATGGCAGTTTTTGGTCCAGGTCGATCATTTCAATCAGAGTAGAGCTGGAAGAGCGGTCAATTTTCTGTGGGTAGCCGTCCGAGAGGATGAGACCAACAATTTCCAACATCCAATGGGTTCCTGCCAGTTAAATATTAGGGCATTTGGTCTTTGGATTAGCTGCACGTTCTTACGTAAAGGAATTTCGTAACATTGTATACAAAGTCATATAGACTCATAGTGTGTGTGTGTGTGTGTGTGTGTGTGTGTACTTTCATACATGCTTCTTATTGTTTTCCTTGTAAAGCTGTTTTATCGCCGGTGACACGACATTTGCTCCTGCGACAATTGCTCCGGTCTTGTTTTCTCCAAGGATTTAGGGTGATAAGGGTTCGGGTTGTGATAGGGTTTTTAGGTTTAGTTTGATATGAGGATAACGATTACGGTTATGATTATGTTTGTGGGTAGAATATTGACTTAGCATGCAGATATCACAAGGGAGCACTACGCCATGGATCCTTCCCCTTCAGAAAGGAAGCCCTTAATCTGAAACAGTTAAAGATGGGAAGGACAAATCGATGTCGAACATTAAATGAAACAAAAGTCATACTCTACTTACTCCTTGCAATAAAAAAGAGACTTAAAGGCATTGTAGGCTTGTCAAGATACAGTGTATGCATTATATTACACAAGAGGAGGAAATTTGCAATAGACCACCTTTTTTAGTCTGTTTAGATGGCATTGGTCGCCTAATTTCAAACGTCAAGAACTTAATTGTCCCACCTGCTTTGGGATAGGTTACGACCCACACATCGTCTGGGCGAACTTCAAACGTCTGCAAAGCTTCGATGCTGGAGTCCACCACAATATTCGGGTACCAGATCCCTTTGTATTCGTGGTGACCCATAACGTACGCTCTGTTCGAAGCCTCGGTCATTTTCACTGAGTTGCACGTGTCGATTCTGAAATCACATGGATAGAGAACAAAGGAGTTCTGCTTACTGTGTATCAAGTATGTCGGTTCATGGCAATCTACCGCAGTCATCTAGAGTATGTTTACTGCAAGCATGTAATTTTGCAAAAGCGTTTCATCTGTAAAATGCTCGTTTATCTTAACAAAATCTACTGAGTAATTTATATGACCACAAGCTTCATTATCATTTCATTAATGGATGCATACTATAACTTTAACGACTATGTTGTTCACTACTGCGTAGAAACTTGTCAATCAGTTGCAATGATAGAAACTTGATTATCATTTCTTTTTTTAAACCAAAAATGGAAAAGAAGAAACAAACTTTTGCAGAGTAGTCACCATGTATTGCTTTTTGTGGAAACGAAAATATGGTAGGAATACAAATGCCCCCTTGGGCTTTATAGAGTTAACCTACGTTCAGTATAACCACAATTATCTAGGCCTACAATTTGGTTAAACGGCGCTGAACAACATCATACAAGTTAAAGAGGAGAATATACGTGGCTGGTCAGAGAACGGGATCGAAGTTTCGGGATAGAAGGTAATTTTGATGCTCGAAATGCACGGTAGTTATATAGAATGAAATGACATGTTTCAAAATGCTTCGTCATTATTTTTCAGTGTACTTTTATATTCGGCGCACGCATCGTTGCCTCAAAAGTTGATGTATTGCACTCGTGTTTTTGTTAGGAAGTAAATATCTTCCGGAAGAAACCATATCGAGAAGATTAGTCTGGTCATACTTCTTTCTCAGGATCAAACGTGAATGTTCGGATATTAATTCACGGTCACGAAGGATCAAGAGATGACTCTATCTCACAGGATTTTGTGTTGTTAAGCGAAGAAGTTGGATGGGAGTTAAACCCATCGATGTGGTTAAACCTGATAAGCAGTTTGCGAAAATGGTAATACATAAAATTCTCATTTTCGTATACACGCACAACCATTAAGCTGGAAATCAATGAGAAGCTATAATCGCTTCCTGTGTGTAGATTTGAGAGACTAAGTACACATGTATACTGCAAAGGTAGTAAAGAAATATAATATGTAAAGACTTGCATCAACGATCAGGTTTGACCTAAAAAGAGCTGCATCATTGTTCATTCAAGAACCTGTCTACTTGGACTTTGATCATTATTGCTAAGACTGCATACGCGGCAAGTAGGCCTATAAGTGAGCATACACTTTTGTCGCATTAGAAATTACTGATCAACATTTCCTTGAAAGAACGGTAAATCCAACACAGGTCATTTAAGTCAACTCGACGAAAATTCATACTTTATAACTGTAGTAAAATCTGACCTAAGCCATAGTGCCTATACAGTTGATTTATTGTCCGAATCGATAGCAATGTCTTAAGAGATGTATTGGAAAAAAAAAATTATGACCTTAAGGGGTGGACCTTGATTAATGGCAAGTTCAGATTTGATCACCTAGATAAAAAGTGCTCCTGAAATAGGGACATACCCATCCACGCTATCCATAACAAGAAAAATAAAAAGACGTAAATAAGACGTTCAGTTTGTATTTAGTTACCTAAAGTCACTAAAAAGTGTTGTATTTTAGAATATTCACACAACAGTTTCATCAAAGTAAAGTACTATCTAATCATTAAATTGACAAATATACAGTTCTGTTAATGACGACCAACGCTATGTACTATATGCAACAGGCTGAGCTACTTTGTGTCACATGGTTTTTTTCTCCTACTTTGAAGAAACCTGTTCAGAGACATTGTCAAAAACGAAGTGAAAAGCAAGAGACGCCGTATTTTGTGTAAATTGGTGCACCTATCAAGAATATAATTTTCGTCAATGACTGAGGGTTTCATTCCCTGCCGTTAGGTGAACACATACATCGGTAGAGGGAACCCATTTACAATTTGGCGGCAGTAAGTTTGAGTTCCTTTTTCCATGGAAACCTGCGTCCTTCATTCGGGAAGATTCTAGCGGATATTCGGTGGAACTACTAGTACATTGTATGATACTTACCAAATGTGATGAGTAAACTGAAAGAGCCGAGAGATGAACGAAAAGCCGTTCAGCACTTACTGTACGTGCATGCACGTCCACATTGATCTCTGATTGTGATGCTTTTGTAAAAACAAACACACTAAATATGAAAATCTCTACGCGGTGCTACCACTGCCCGAAATAAAACAAACACCAACTCCCAAGCTATTATCTCTCTACTTTTCTTCTCAGTGTAGCACCACCTTTTCATATGCTGATCTTGTCATGCTACTGACGATCCGCTCTATACACATCCACACGTAGTTTCAACATTAAAAAAAAAAGAAGAAGAAGAACCAGTAGTGGCTTAAAAGCGACGGAGTAAGTCTTATCACATTTAATATGCTCAGGATTTTGGCAAGTCAAGCCCAAATCGATGAATTAAAGAGATAAAGATCTATAATTAAGAAGGGTTTAGATTAAAAAGAGAAAAGAAAACACGTTTAAGACTGAATTCCTTCCATAACAGTCATTGCAGCGTTTATGACATGATAATCAATTAAAGGATATGACGACTTTGATGTTCAGTATCAGCGACATTCAATTCATATGAAATCTTATTTCCAATAACACATACAGTTATTGATACAGAGTAAAAGAAAACAAAACGTGCAATGTATTACAATAATGAATTAGCATATTAACTTGTGGAAGTAATTGTTCAAAACAATGGCGTTATTGGAAAAGAGAGACCCACGTAAAGCACAATAACCTTTTAGAAGTGTAAGCCATCATTAAATCTTCAGACAGTGTCATATTGACTGAATAAATTCTCGTATTCATTACAACGCTGAAAAGAGAGAGTCCAGTAGATTTCGACAGGTTCTGAGGTGTGATCTCGGAAAGCAGAGTGTGATTGATTCGGCGCTTAAGAGGGAGGGTTGCAAAGGACTCTTGTTCGTTTGCTTGTTTGTTTGTTTGTTTGTTTGCTTGTGTTTAGCCGCCCATGATCCCAATGAGGTTGACAACCCTAAAAAGTGGCATGCATCCGCCCAGGCTGTGAAGGGCTCAAGGGAGTAACCCTGTTTCAGTCCGGTCCAGGATCAAGACCGGATAATGGTTCCGCGGCCAAGTCATCTCATCTTTTTGTCACGTCACAAACAATTAGAAAATCCTCGAATGTACTGATTTATTGTTGATGACACTTGAAAGAACCGGCAAAGGGTTATGGAATTGAATTCTACCGATGATTAGATAGTGATTTCGTTGCTCATCTAAATCCAGGACCTGTTCTAAAAAATCACTATCGATCTTGGCCTTTTGAATCATTTATGACTTATATCTCGAACATAAACTTTTTCTCCACTAATCCTCACAGCTCCTGCGTATCTGAAATCTTCAAATCGGAATCAAAGAAAAGCTACCAAACAAAAATGATAAAAGTTCAAAAAAGTCTAATAAGACATTGTAAGAGAGAGAGAGAGAGAGAAGAGGATGGTAAACGTTTCTGCTTGGTCAAATAAAAAAGGTTTTGAATTACCCTGGCCCTAGCTACCCCTACTCTCCTCCCCGACAGCGCGTATTTTTACAGAACAAATTTAGATTCTATCTCCCTAGGGATGCTATACCTGCCAAGTTTGTGAAAATAAATCATATGTTATCAAGAAGTTGAGAATTAAGAAATTTGACTCAATTTGGTTTCTCCCCCACAGTCCCCGAAGGGTACGCTCAGATAATAAACTTGAAAGTACAGTCACCACTGTATACTCAATCAAATTTATCACTATAATATCATATTCGAGAGATGAATGCTTTAAAGAGTCGTTAATTTAGGGGCTTTGGGACCCCGTCTGTCGGGGGGGGGAGGGGGGGGGGGGGAGGGGGGGCACTGTGCCAAGTTTGGTGAAAATACGTCATGAGATTTTAAGAAGAAGCTGAAAATTTAAAAAGTTGACGCACTCACGCACACTAGACCCCGGATGATGAATGATAGCCATTGCTAACTCACTTGAGCCTCTGGCTCAGGTGAGACGAAGCAACTTCACATACAACTTTGGATCATCACCCTATGATTCTTTTCTAAGCCACTCCACAAATGTTCATTAAGCTAGACAATTATTGCATCAATTGATATCGAGGTATATTCTCTCGGGGAATGATAATATCTCTTCATGAGTCTTATAATAATTCATGAAAATGACATCCTGATTAATGACATTTGATGGATTCAGAGAGCCAATGTTCCAGTAATTAACATTGGGTTCAGCCGGTGATATAACCGACTCAATAATGACCACGCTAAAGACTGAATCCGAGTCATCATCTTCAGAGTCCATGGTCACGATGGTTGGATCAACACGGACACAGAAACACATGATGAATACACTCATACTTATCAAAATCAAATGGTTTGTTGCAGTTAGAAGTGGATACTATTAAGTTAATGCATAGATTTATGATGCTTGTGATAATTATTATGGTACGAAGAGCATTCACAGAGCATTCATATCATACTCTCTTGCGCTGTCACCTGCACACACGACGCACTGTCACTTGCACACACCTGCACTTCTATTTGTCAGTAATATATGATGCATGCGTCTTTTTATCTTTTTCTCTAGCACCAAGTCACTGTTTTTTCTTTTCTTTTCCGTTGTTCTTGTTGTTGTTTTTTTAGCAAAATGTTTTTGGAATGTAACGCTAAGATTAAGAGTTTTATGTGTAGTTTTATTGATGTTGTAATATATTCGTATATTTAAGATAGGGCCTCATTCACATCAAGTTCTGCTTGTGATGACGGTCCTCTGTATTGATTTCTCCGTTGTTCATATAATCAGTGAATACGTTGCTTTGATTCATATTACAGACTGATGTTGTTATGAAATTGACATTTCTTATATCAATTTGTATGTTATACTCTCCTCTCTTTTTTTGCATACTCTGTATCACCTTGTTTTCATTTGTTATTGTATTTGAAGAAAGAAATGCAGAAAGAAACTAAACCAACCAAACCAAACAGCATTTACAACATTATCAAAGATATTGAAAAAACAAGTAGAATTGTCTTTATCAAAAAGTATATGGTAGTTAAGACAACATGAGCACATAATACTCAATAGCATGGAGACATATCATTTGACTGACAATCTCCATCATCCCATAGAGTTATGAAAGAAAAAAAAATGCCTGGAAAAAAAGATTGCAGTTATTTCGTCGAAGAATATTTGGGTGCACGTCACGAGACCGACATCCACTAGTCATACAGCCCACAAGTCATACAGGTCACAAGTCATACAGCCCATTAGTTCGACACTAAGCTAACAAGGCCCACGAGACCGTGTTGTATCTGTCGAACTCGTGGACTGTTTTCACCTATAATGTCGAACTCATGGGCTGTATGACTCGTGAGCTGTATGACTCATGGACCTAAATTCAATGTATGACTCGTGGGTATTGGTCTAGTGGGATGACCCCGAATATTTCTGAAAATCATTCAACACCAATGTATGTTAAAAGGGTATCATTACTAAATCTTAACTACTCTTCAACTCGACTCTTTTCCATAATATAGTGATGGCTGATAGGAACAAAAAACCTGTTGCCAAGGTGACATGATATAAGTCCTGTTTTATTGAAGGATAAAATGTCATCACATCTAAAATAATTTATGTTGATAGACCACACCATTGTTGCACAAT
Source organism: Diadema antillarum (assembly GCF_040938485.1). NCBI lineage: Eukaryota > Metazoa > Echinodermata > Echinoidea > Diadematoida > Diadematidae > Diadema > Diadema antillarum. The sequence continues at coordinate 1,654,355 of NW_027271034.1, read as the reverse complement.
TATTGCAGTGCTATCAAATGCTGTGGCAACATTATTATACTGTAGATTCTTCACCTTGTTCAATTCAGCGGAGAGGCTATACATTGAACCTGTCGGTTCCTTTGGAACACATTTTCTCTGATATACTTATAAAAATAGGACAGGGACTTGTCGGTACCCTCATGCTCTGTATGTATATAAACCCCTCAAAAAGTTTGGAAATCTGAGTTTGATCAATCATTTCTCATTTTTCCTTTTTTGAATAGAAATAATTTATTTGTGCTTAGTACCACAAAAAGATTGTTTAATTCTCTTTAAAATGATACCATACTTGTTATGATTTTCCCTTACATGGAGGTCCAATGCTTACAAATATGAGGTAAAGTCAGAATTGAAAAGCTGCAAAATTGCCCAATTTTTGACGTCCCTAATGGAGTTTCCTCGGTATGAGTGAGTTCCCCATTATTTCTTTGCCGTTCATTTACTGTAACATCAGCATTTTTATGGAGTGAAACATGTATGCGTTCAACCAAACAGATAAACAAACATACACACACACACACACACACACACACACACACACACACACACACACAAACACACAAACACAAACGATCATGACTCAAACCCTTTTATCTCACAGAACCTCGCCACATTAACCACAACAAAGACACAAAGATGTGAAATGGCATGGTCTTGATTTTATTGGAGTTTCATCTTTATTTTGTCTTCATTTTGTCGTTATTTTGTCTTTACTTTATGTTTACTTTGTCTTTACATTGTCAATGAACATGCTCGGGGCTCAGTATCTGGTGGACGACCCAAGTGCTTGCACCACCGCCTGGCACCGTGTCCTCATGCTGCTGATTAGCTTCAATGATTCGCTGCTGAGGAATGGCGTTTCACTCGTCAACCAGTATCTGACGGAATCCTGCCAATGTCGTTGCATTTGTGACCCTCTTCCCTACAGCTCGGGCAAGGTGATCCCAAAGATGTTCTATCGGGTTGAGGTCGGGGCTGCATGCAGGCCAGTCCATTTTGATGCCCTCTCTCTCGAGAAAGTTGCGCACAAGTTTCACTCTATGTGGTCTTGCGGTGTCATCTTTTTTTGAAGCATCTCAGCTTCAATTTGCCCTATGGAGCGGGCTTTTTGAACATTGCTTACACGTGGCATGATGTACAACCATAAAACTTGATAAGCTATCAAAATTGCCTGGCATGGCACCACTGAAAACTCGAATGTGAAGTTAAGATGTCTATTGAAATTTGCCTTCATGGCTGACCAGTTGAGAACAAATGACATAACACAAAACAAGCTTGTTTCTTTCACATCGAGACCCTAATGCATTAATAAATATGATGAATACTGAGCTCAGGTCTGTGCAATCCTGGATTTATGCGAACAAATTATCCTTGAACATAGAAAAAAAACTCATTATATGGTATTCAGTAATTCTTTGAATGTTGTTCCATATGATTTCAAAACAAATGATTTATGTTTAAAGCAGGTTAATAACACAAAGTTTTTAGGGCTTTGGATTGACCGAGAATTATCCTGGAAAACTCATGTTAATTTTGTAAGTAAAATTTTGTCTAGAAATATTGGAATTTTGAATAAGCTCAAACATTTTTTTCCTGTTTATATTTTGCAGAGTATATATTCTTGTTTAATAACTCCACACTTTGATTATGAAATTTTGGCGTGGGGAAATGCAATTCACTCATTACTAGATTCCCTTCTCCGTATTCAAAAGCGTGCAATAGGAATCATAAACCACGCCGGATATTTTGCTCATACCAACTGTTTTTTTCATCAAAACAGAATTCTGAAAATTCCAGACCTATTTTATTACAATCTCGGAATTTTCATGTATAAACTAACAACTAATGAATTACCATCTGTTTTTATCCACATGTTCAAAAGGAATCGCTCTATCCACTGTTATCCCACTCGCCAGAGTGACGCCTATCACCTTCCCCGTACTCGCACTATTTTTGCAAAGAAAACAATTGTATTTACTGGACCCAGATATTGGAATGATCTCCCTCTAGATATCACTTCTTCCTATCTTTATTCACCTTCAAACGCAAATTAAAACAGTTATTACTTAGTGGATACACACTACCAAGCTTTTAGCAACTTTTTTTTTATGCTCCCATGCAGTCTTTTGTCCTTGTCCTCAGCACCAAGTTATTCAAGTTATTTCATGGTACCGATACATCTTTTAATAATATAGCATTTTTGTTTTTCAAACACTGCGAGATTTGTATACAGTCTGGTTTGTGCGATATCTATGTGGTTCATTAGTTTATTACTTATCGATTTTTTGTACTGGTGTAATTTTTTTTTGAGGGGTTTATATAACATGTATATATATATATATATATATATATATGTATATATTTGCATATATATATTATATATATATATATATATATATATATATTTGCATATATTTTGCATATATATTATATATATATATATATATATATATATATATACATTTGCATTTATATTATCATTATATATATATATATATTTGCATATACATATTCCTGATGAACAACATCCGGGGGCAATATTTCAGTAAGAGGTTATGTTCTTGCGCGTATTCATAATTGAAGTCATCTCGTGATCTTATTCAAATGGGATTTGGATATCAACTCCCTCCATCTCCTTCCGGAACCACTCATCAAAAATCTCGTTCTGCGCTACGGTGAAATTTTTCTTCCATTGTCCCGTCTTTCCTGCATGTGTAAAAAAAAAATGGAGATTAAAAAGTGATTTGTGTATGACCATTAATTCAATATGATGTTTTCATCTCTTCCAGGCCTAGTATCGTAGCGCCCTACTACTGTGAAGTAGGTATAGTATGACATAAACTTTTGAAAAGTAATGCTTTCGCACAGTTAAAACTGATACATCAATAGTGACATCCATTCAATCCACCCTCTCAGACTATACCATTGTGACGTAGCAATGACATGAATGCAGGAAAGTTTTTAGTTGGGATACATGTATTGTCAATAGTCACCCTCAAAAAGAAAGAGTAATACCTGATGATCACAATAGTAAGACTTTAATCAATGTGGGATAAGAATTAGGGGAGTTATGAAATTGTTAAGCTTTTTTTTTTTAATTTTCATGAAACACCAAGCACAATGAAAATTTAAATGAATAGGTCGATGATATCGTCCAACAACTTGCCATATACTAGTATAGTTTGTATACGAAATCTTGAAATGTCCAGTTTTCTTTTTCAAACGGAATGTACCACCGTCTCAAATCCTGTTATCTTACTGATCATTTGATATTTCACGGGTGTTTACCCAGAAATGATATCATGCTCAACACTTTTGAAGCCTAAAATTAATTGGTTTGTTGTTGTTGTTGTTGGTACGACGATCGACGGTAAAATGTGAGGTGATGACGTCATCAGCTCACTCAGTTCCATGTTTGAGAGCTCTTAGGTATATATTGGTAAAACGTCACAATTTGGTAACTTCCCGAATTGTCCTCCAATTTGATCACATTATCATTCTTGTGCTTATAATATTTTACTGTCTTTTCAGACGAACTTTTACCTGGTCCGAAATTTCCCTAATGAAAGATGGTGTAACGTCGCAAATTACCTTTGGAGACAAATTTCAGTCTAACTGACTCGGCCAGTGGTTCGTTGAGTTGTTCAGCTTTCTTGTCATAGGTCTTCTTCATTCGCAACAAGGAGCTGTTCTCGACAACTCGCTGTAACAGTTCCTCTGACAGCGGGCGTCCTATGTGTTCTGCTACCATTCGGACGTGCTTGACCGGATCCTGAAAGCAAAAACAAAAGTGAGAAATAAAAACAAAACCCCCACACATTACATCGCACCATTTAATACACAATTTTTAATTTTCCTGCTTGGGGTGCTTTAGTTTTGTCTTGTTTTGTTTTGATTCTAAAGAAGAGTGATGGGAACGGTAACGGCTGATATATAGTATCGTTCCCCTGAATGTTGTCTTTATTCTGAAGAGGCCGGGTCCTTCTCCCATTCTGATAGGCGCCATTTTTTCCAAGAAAAACCCTTTTCCCCAATTTAGTTCTTCTTCCCCGTCTTATGAATACACTTTTCATATCGCTTTCTGGTTTGATAAGTGACCCTGTTCACCTCCTCTATGTGCCCAAATTCCTGTCTAATAATGTGATAAATTTTACTCGCTCCCTCGCATATGAATCCTTAGATTATTGCAGAACTGTTATTGGGGAATAACGTTCATTGCACTTGTGACACTATTCTTAACGTTCGTTCATTGTAATTAAAAAAAAAGAATCAAGAACAAGAAAATGATTGAAACCAAAGTCATGTTACAGTTCCGAAATTGAGTCGGAGAAATCTATATAAGATTAAGAAAGTAATTTGCGATGTGGGTTTTGACAGACCCCTGTTTTTACGAAATACGTCTTTTTCTCTTTAAAAAAAAAATTGTTTCTTATCTATTTTCATGAAATACGCATTAATTTTTGAAATGCTCGTCATTTTTTTTTAAATTCTCATGTTGATTTTTAATGAATGCGCTTTGTTACAAAGTGCGGTCTCACGGGTCCAAAGTTAATAATAATTAATAATAATAATAATAATAATAATAATAATAATAATTATTATTATCTTTATTATTAATAATTATTATTATAAACCCTGTATGAAAAAATAATAATGATAATAATGATAACAGACAAACCTAATAATTATGTGGCCTTTCTTTTCCTCAATAAAGATATGTATTTTAGTCAGAAAGGGAACAAATTTAAACAGGTACATTTATATCATGAAAATGGGGTATTCCTTTTTTTCTTTTTCTTTTGTAGTTTCAAATGTTGAAAGTCTCAGAGTCTCAGAAGTATGTATCATAAGGGATCGAATGTCCTTTCATGGTATAAACTATGCCCCTTCTTTAAAGGTTTTATATGCTATATGCATCTTCACATTATGACTTGCCCCCTTCATGACACGTCATGAAAATTAGTAGGCCCTTATAGAAAATCACACTCGAGGACAAAAAAAAAAGAATCATTTTACAATATTAAACACTTAAATATGTATGAAGTAAGGACACTACCCAAAAGAGAACTCTTTTACTTAAGAAAAAGCTACCCCCCCCCCCTTTTTTTTTTTTTTTTGGTATGACACTTTATCATGACTGGACAAATTCTCACATACCCGCAGGATGTCTTCGTAGAACACGATGAGAAGGTTCTCATAGTGATGGCGGATTTCCCAGAACTCTTTGACATGGTCTGCCCAAGGTCCGTACTCAATGGCTGATGGTAACAAAGTGAAAGTAGACACTTTATGAGTTTGATAGATGAAGCAAGCTTCCATTGCTGAGGATTCAAATATGTAGATCTCAGTTGCTGTTAAGGTAAAAAAAAGGCAAGTCTCCGATATTACATGCTCCTCTGTCCTTATACCAAATCCTCTCCAAATTGGTGAGTTTTGTTCTTATAACCTTTACCAACATAATTACTGCAAACATTATCACTATCATCTCACATGTCAAAATACATGGTTTACGATACATGTCATAGGAATACAGTTATATCTTTTAGCAATCTGGGGATATGCTGTATTGCGGTAATATCATTATGATGATAAATGACAATTTATTATAAAAAACAAAAAGCTCTTTGATATTTCTACTTTTAAAAATATATCTACATATTCATTTTATTTTTAAAAGTTTATTTATGATATTTCTACTTGTAAATTAGAGCAGTTATCTTTTGTGATCGGAAGTAGAGGTTTTTCACGCTGACTTCCATCGATAGACTGCTGGAACACAGTTTCCCAGGTGAGAGGAACGTCGGAGGGGTCATCCTTAACAAATTTGAACCACGAGACGGCAGTGTCCTTTGGGTTACGTCCAACGTATATCACCTTGAAAGGAGAAATGAGGTTGGGATTTGACCTGTTAATTTGACTCTTGATTGTGGTTGATTTATTCAAAAACGATATGATAAACTGTACAAGTTTGCCTATGCATTGTAAGGAAATGATTGACCAGCTATAATAGTAGCAAGTTACAAGCGATGTGCTACAGCCGTTTGTGTACTCGGATTTAATAGTTGTGAGTTGTTTACAGACGACAAAATATGCCAGGCACATTTGTTAAGTAAACACTTCACAAGAAATGAGTGCCCTGAGCCACTTCCTACCAAACAATACTTTGGACTGTGAACTCATACATACAGTAAGAATACTTCAAGCGTCCTAATACGCTCATCCTCGTATATTGTGGCCCGTGTCTGCTGCATGGCATTGAGACATACTCAACGGCGGCCTTACTGTCTTAATTGAATAGCATTTTGAAATATACCTACATGGTTATGATAATGATAGATACAATGACAAATAATACATACTCATAGATTACCCATTTTTTTTTAAATCTAACTGATCCAAATTGTTCCTCTCTCTAACCACGAGATATTTCGGAAGAGGCTTTACGAAGGTCCTATGCCAGGAAATCTGGGTAGCCGTGTAGAATGCTATGGGTTTTCCTGTGCCAATGGACACTCAAAGCCCTCAGAAGATTAAAGGAAAAGCTACTCAATGTTTACTGTTCAACATGTCATGTGTGCAGAACAAACTAAGCGAAGTGGCTGAAGTTTTTAGTCACTTACATTTTAGTAAGTTGAAACAGCAAAATAATTCATTATGAGATATAATGCTATCGACTGCAAACGTTCCTCAAATAAAAAGAGGTGACGATATGATTGCCTCACAACTTTCCCATTCGTTTATAAAGAATATGATTTTTTTTCGGTTAGCAACTACCACCCCTCCTGTTGAGTGATCATTGCCTGCTTATTTTACTTTACATTAATTTTAGTGAACCTTTAGTGAACCTGTTATGCAATAATTTACTTGTTGTAGGTTCAATCTTAATGAAAGTTGTATACACCCATAGTTGTATAGTCTGACTTGAGTGCAAAAAAAAAAAAAAATTTCAATGTCAAATCTCACTTCTAAAAACTTACACTCGCCAAGGCAAATACATTAAAGGAACAAATTTATAGTCCCAACAGATACTTTGTGACGACTATGAGCCAAGTACTTAGTCGTCACTAACCAGCGTTTCTAATTTCCTATATAGGGATATTACCATCGTACTCACTTTAATCTGACGATGCGACATGGTACGAAATTGTTTAATCATTTTGATTATCATCATGGCCCATTGTAAAGAGCACTTACAGGTGTGAGATATCGTGAGACAATATAACAAACCTTAGCTTTCTTCAGCAAGTCCTGTGGCATGTATTTCAGTCTGAGATGAGTTTGGATGACTCTCGGTGAGAGCGCTTTCTTTATCTTCTCCATAAATGGCGTCATGTCCGGAGGATTCTGTTCTTCCTCCTCCTTAGTGTCCGGCAGTTTCTGGTCCAGGTCGATCATTTCAATCAAAGTAGAGCTGGAAGAGCGGTCAATTTTCTCTGGGTAGCCGCCCGAGAGGATGAGACCAACAATTTCCAACATCCAGTGGGTTCCTGACATCATATAAGAATAAAGGCATTTAGTCCTTGGCTTTACTATTTTTAGCCCCGCGTTTTAAATGAAGAAAGTTATATAGTTATAGGGTTGATACAGGGTTGATACTGACTGCTCTCAAAAAATTAGTTTTGAAGACTTATGACGGTATGCTTGAGAAAATTGAGAAATGTTTGAGACGTTTTCTCGTTGATCACCTTAGTTTGATCTGTTTGAATGCCATTAATCACCTAAATTCAAACGTCAATGACTTCAATTTCCCACCTGCTTTGGGATAGGTTACGACCCACACATCGTCTGGGCGAACTTCAAACGTCTGCAAAGCTTCGATGCTGGAGTCCAACACAGCATTCGCGTAGCAAATTCCATCGTATACATGCTGACCCCGGATATAAGCTAGGTTCGAAGCCTCAGTCATTCTCACAGAGTTGAGCCTATGGACACCAATGACCATAAAATACGAACGAATGGTACTTCTGAAAATATTCTGAAAACTTCTGTATATAATATATATATACATATATATATATATATATATATATATACAGGTATATATATATATATGTATATATATATATATATATATATATATATATATATATATATACAGGTATTGGCCTATATGTATATATATATATATATATATATATATATATAGATATATTCATTTATCTATCTTTTTATTTATAAACAGAGCAAAATCATGAAACGAAAGTTATGATTGTTTGACCTCACTTTCCTTACATACCAGTGTCCTACGGGTTCATTTAAAATATCTTTACCAAGTGATGCTGTGACTGCAGCGGCGTCATCTTGCTTAGATCCCACGTTGCTTTTGCTTGCTTAGTGTGAGTTGAATTGACTTGATTTGGCTATTGATAACAATTGCACAAGCTGTTAACAAGCAGAATGAATTACCGTAATTGAACGACTGCATGTCATCAGCAATCAACAGAAAAATGAGACTCAAACCATGGATGGACATTCGCTTGCTCACATTGAACTATACGATCTTAACTTACTTTCGGTGCCGACGCGATGATCGAGACACTTTGATGCTGATTTCTCAAAATTTGTTCCCTATTGATCCGGCATTTAACAGCATCATCGGACATACGTTGAATTATATAGACACATCGTATCCAGTCAGTGAACGGGCTTTAAGTTTTCAGGATTAAACATGTTTTTCATGCTCACTATTGAAAAAATTTAATAACAATGTTACAAAATTTTCCCCTTTATTTTTCAATGTAGCTTGACGACATATTCGACATCTCAAATGTTGATCAGTAGGCACTGCAAGTGATTAGTGGGGAGCAAATAAATGATTTTCAAGAAGTTGCGTGATGAGTCAGGTCATACTTCTTTCTATAAACATGGAACTTGAGTGTTCACATAATGACGGTCCGGGTTATTACTGGTGACTAAATGGAAGATCAGGACCCCGTTTCATAAAAGATGTTAGGATGGCAACTCTTGCTGGAATGGCAACTTCAAATAGCAACAGCTAATCAGGAAGCTGAATTCTTGCCGTTACCATGACAATTGCCATTCCAGTTACTACTGAAAATGGGTTATACATACCCTCCTTATATTATTCTATACCTCTGTGGATCATCGCGCTTGTGAGTGAAAAAGTTGGATGGGAGTTATCAACTTACGAGCAGTTTGCGAAAATGGCACGTTATCATTTTCGTATACACTTATACACTCACAACTTTCAAAAAAGGTATCACCTTCTGTGTAGATCTGAGAGGCTACTGGATACTGGTGTGTATGCATAAAGTCTTGCATACATAATTATCAGGTCTGACCTAAATGGCCGTATCATTGTTTATACATGGACCTGTGTACACGGACTTTAATCAATAATTTATTGCTGCCTTAAACATACACAAGAAAATACCAGCAATTGATTAACATCCCCTTGAATGAACGATGAATGACGACAAAGATTATTTAAGTCAAATTCGCTGTAAACAGTAATGCATTCTTATTGTGGCGATGTTTTATTATTATTGGTAATTATAGCGGTTGGTATTCCTGGGTGTTCGTTGTGATGTGTACATTGTGAATCGAGTTGGCAATGTTGTTGTTGGGAAACATTTTGTACGAATGTGGTTCAAAGGTACATGAACTAATATCTCATAAGAATTAGCAAGGTGGTATAAGCCATACGGTTTACGTAGTGTCAAAACGACGCATTTGTATTAATCATGATACAGTAAATGTGAGTGTACGTGTGTGTATATGCATGTATTTATATTGAAGGGAAAGAGCACCATTGTTGAATGTAAAAGGCATTTGATGAAGAAGAGGTATATTAATAGGGCATTGTGTACTTTCGCTGAGGGGAGCATTTTAAATGTGCGGGGGAAAAAATGAATGGTGTTGCCTCGAAAGGGGGGGAGGTACCTCAATATATCGAGTTTGTGTTTATTCTGCATAGTCAGTGAAAAGTGCTCAGTTTTGACATGCTTACGCAATAGACATTGAATTAATAAACATTTGATCATAAAGTTGACAAATACAGTTCTTAATGACGATCAACGCTGTATGCAAAAGGCAGAGCTGTAGGGCTACATTGTATTTTATGTCACAAAGTCATGGTTGTGTGGTTGTTGTTTTTTTTATTGTTCATATTCCATGTTTCAACAAATAAACCATACACATAACCCCCAAAAATGCATGGGTAATTGACAAATACAGTATTTTAAGACAATCAAACATGTGAAATATGAGGAATCTACAGAAAAGCATTGCTTGTATGGTGTAGATTCCCAGATACTGATATGAGATAAATTCTTATTTGATATTTACATGACAATAATTTATTCATGAATGACAATTTATGAAGTAGGGCAGCCCTGAAGGACAGGTGGAAATAGTGAATGGGGCTAGGAAAATGCACAATCACAATCATTCACAATAATGACATCTTCCCTGTACAAAGGTATGTCCTGTTAAGGACATTGTCATAAACAAAATGAAAATCAAATGTGGTATTCTTGTGAAATAGTGTACCTCCCCAGTGACTGACTGGCGTTCATTTCGTCAAATGCTGGGGACTCTATTTCCTGCTGTAGACTCCGCGCACAGTGTGTAAACACACATCCGTATAGGGAACCGATTTTACGATTTGGCCGCATAAGTTTCATTTCATTCTTGAAGATTCTTGCAGACATTTTAGTTGAACTACTGTGTGCAACTTACCAAAAATTGATCTGAGTTAGCTGAGAGATGAACGCATAGCCGTTCCACAAGCACGTACATACACACAGGTCCACACAGCTCTCACATGAATGTGATGCTTTTACAACAGCAGACACGTGTGAAAACGACACATACACAGGGGACTACACTTCCCAATACGACGTGATAACAATCATAGCGCTATTATACTAAAGTATTGCGTTATATTTTTTTTTCCTATGTAACAGCGCCTATAGTTGCGCTGCGCCTATAATAGACCATGCCCTAGACGATCTACAATGCACCTCCACCCTTGGCTCCCAACACCCACCACCATGCAGTCTCTATGTGGTCCACATGTGTATCAAAATAGATAACAAAGTATAAGGTGTTACAAAAAAAATTCCCACTTATGATCCTTAATAGTTCGAAAACTATATATCAGATAACACTGTCATAGATATGAGTAATAGCTGAATTAGTGTACAATTTAGTAGGAAGTGATTTGAATATGAAAGCATGAATCCGTGAACACACCAGTACACCAGAAAAGAATAGCCAGTATATAGCGGCTTGAAAACAGAGAAGTCCTATATCTTCTTGTGACAATGCTTATTGACGCCGAGCTCCTTTTGAAACAATCTGTCATGCATGCAATTATACTTCATTTCAAATGGGTTTAGTTAAATTCCGAATCATGCGTGACTGAACGTTATCAGCGATACTGGGAGATTGAATTTTTGTATTCCATAAACAAGGTAAAAAGCTGAGAGACCGGTAAATTGCGACGGGTGAACGACGTGTGACTTAGGGAAGCAGCGTTTAATCAAATGGGCTATACTTAAGCGTATAGGCACTGCATGTGGTATACCAGACGCAATGACACTATTATAGGTCATGCTCACCTGTAGATCTGAGTGGACCTTCCCCAGCCCATTTATTTTTACGTGCAAAATGAGTGCACCAAAATAAATCTTGAGAAGATTTATAATAAAGTAGCCACGTTCATATCAAGCCTGTTAAAAAGAAATTAGGTGTGGTTGATGACACTGAATTTCTCTGCAAATTATTTCAGAAACGCATGAATTTTAGGGATGTCCCAAATCGAAGCCTTTGTTTAAAGACCTTTAACTTGTTGAGCAGAATTTGCGCAAAACCCTTGCAGATTTAGGGCTGGAGTGAAACAACTTGGTCTAGTACACCGATATGAACCATGAAAGACACTGAATCTTATACAACTTGTTCATATATAATATATATATTTTTTTTTATTTTCAAGCCCGGAAATATCTATATGTTTTATATAACTTTCATTCATTCATTCATTCATTCATTCATTCATTCATTCTTATTCATTCCTTCCTTCCTTCATTTTTTATTCATTCATTCATTCATTCATTCTTATTCATTCTTTCCTTCCTTCTTTCCTTTGTTCATTTTTTATTCATTCATTCAATCATTCATTTTTCATTCATTCATTCATTTATTCATTCATTCATTCATTCATTCTTATTCATTCCTTCCTTCCTTCCTTCCTTCATTCATTCATTTTTCATTCATTCATTCATTCATTCATTCATTCATCCATTCATTTATTCATTCATTCATTCATTCATTCATCCTTCATTCATTCTTCATTCATGCATTCATTCATTCATTGTGCTGCTCTATTGCCACCAGCCCATGGCTCGTGTTTGTAAATTGTGCGCCCGCTGTTGCAATAGATCCACTGTCTTCTCAAACTTCTCTCTCTAATCTTTCCCTCATCACTGTCGCTATCCCTGTTAGATATCTAAATATATTATACAAATTAATCTTTTCGTTTCTTGATGTGGTCTAATGGAGAGTTTTGGCTTAGTCGTTCAATACTGGAATTCATTGTGCGATATAATGAATAGCTTCTAAAAGCAATCATGCATAATGTATTGTCAAAAACATAAATACATCTGTACATGTACTTACGGCTCGCGGATCTTGAACTTGTGGCCTATACAAGAGATCCAAGTTATTCGTTTCCGGTAAGACCTTTTGCATGAGAATCATTTACATTTTAGATATGCAAATCTTTTTACATGGAGTGACTTCAAATTCGTTTTCACACATTTTGTATTTCCTAATTTCTTCGCGTCTATATACTGGAATGCGAAGTGGTGAAGTACACATTATGTAGCATTATAAACTCTATTAGATATTGTTTCAGAGTCAGTGGTAGCATAAGAGCTATTTCATGTTTGGGCTGGCCGTCAATAGATGGCGGGAATCTAATGACGTGCTCAGTACTGTGGAGGCCCTACTTGCTGGCTGGTGTGAGTATGGCCTGGTGTGAGTATGGCCTGGCAAAAAAAAATACGCTTGAAACAGCTGTAGTTAAGAAACCTCCGAATCAAAGCGTGGAAATATATTTCTCGGCAAATTTCTGTCGCAAAACCTCGAAGGTGCAATGGTTGAATACGGACATCAATAAAAACACATCGCCGAACCCTCAAGGAATGATAGTTTATGTTCATAGGCTGGAGATATTATCTTTAAATGAAAGTAGAAGTCCGACGCGCTCTGTTCCGCATCATAAGAGTGTTTTAATTTTTTCCGATGGATTTTAACGTGTACTTTATGCAAAGTTACATCAAATTAGGAAAAAAAAAATGATAAAGTCAACACAATTTCCTTTGGATTTGAGCTTCAATGAATTTGCAAAATGTAAAATACGATGTACTCCGAAAATGCAAACCATTAAAGGTGCGTCACACATCGCCGGTTTAGATGGCGGTTCATGGCAGTTCTCAAACCGCCGTGAACCGTGTCCCAATGATGGCGGAAAGCACTTTGACTACGTTCTCAACACGTTTTGAACACGGAGCAAACGCGGATTGACGCGGTAGGAACACGTATCGTCCCGGAAGGTGGAGGAGTCCATACCAAGCCCATGTAGTTGGATGCAATCAGAGCCCTTTCACTTGTCCTCAATGGATTTCAACAAGGAGCGTTTTGCTTTGTTAGGTAAACACAATTTTAAAGAAATTATGAAACGTTGTAATCCCCTGTGTTTTACAGATTGATATAAGTGATCGATAGTGCAACAAGCGATTATCTTCAAGTTTCAACGTGACTTTTCTCTTTCTCTTTTCATTTTTAAGATATCCGTATTAGTTTACTGTCATTAAAAAGACATACATATCAAAGCAGAATCCAAAATAGTTTCCAAAGTTTCCTGTTCATTTGTAGGTTTATTTATCAAGTGATGTACAAGTACTTGCTTGTTTCAACATCTCTCTTTTCTTGATTCTTTCTTAATTAAGTTTTCACATAATTATTTCGCGTGTTGAATTTAAGATCTTGTAGCTTGTTTATCCATGTTTTCACAAAATTGCTCCTTCTTATCTTTCACAGCTTCATGTGAAATATGAGCCTAGGAGAGTTCCTAAATCGTAAGGGGAATCTGTATGTGATACCCTCGATCCATTACGACAAACTACTATGGCAAACGTGGTTTATGCCGCCCCAGAACTGTGAGAAAGCATCCCAAGTGATAGAACATGAAGTTCCATCAATAAGTCCAAAATGTTTTTAAATACTTACCTGTAAAAATAGTAACATAGTGATTGTAGATGATGATTTATGCAGCATGTTACTGTTTCTGAAATTACCTTTTTCCTGTTTATCTTTTTGTTCCCCCTCTAAAGCGCATAGAGACCTTGCCAAAGGTATTATGCGCTTTATAAGAACTATAATGATGATAATATAATAATAATATCTTTAACAACAGTCAATAAAAAAGACATATTATGTACATTATACATTATCAAAGAAACATATATAGTATTATGTGCATAGTTTCCTCTTTACTTACAGGTTCATGTAACATAATAATGGTGTTTTTTCAAGTTTCAACATTGCTTTTCCCTCCACTCTCTTAAGTTTCAACATATATTATCTGTATCAACATGCAGTCTTACAAAAATGGCATACATAATCACGAAAGCAGAACCCAACATAATTATTTACATAAGTCTTCTGTGTGTAACACGTTGCTGGCCATCTTAAAAGCTGTTAAGCTTTATGAACTTACCTTTTAATGTAAATGATGTAACATACCTAACAACTTTTTGAACATTAAACTTTATTTGTTACTGTATATGTGTTAAAGAAGTAAGGAAACTGTAGCATTCAATATATTTGCCCGATCTTGCATTATGGGTTCATCTTTGCTTTTATCTCCATTTCTTATTGCTCCGCCACGAAGTGTCACCGGAGCCATTATTCCCTTTTAAGTTCATTGTTTCTTTTCGCTTGAAAATTATGGCGGTATTAACACGGTATTATCACGGATCTTGCGGTGCAAACACGGAGGATGCGATGTGAACACGGTCCATTTCAAACCGCCAAGACCGCCACGAAAAATTAAACATGTCTAATTTTTCTGGCGGTTCCCCGCGGTTCCCCGCGGTTCTCGGGGTTCATGGCGGATGGGTGACGGATGACCACGGTTTGTGTACGGTGCAAACACGGTCTTTGGCGGAGCACGGCGATTTGCTGAACCGCCATGAACCGCCATCTAAACCGGCGATGTGTGATTGCACCTTAAGTATTAATTCCACATAATATTTCAAAATAATTTCTGGGTTTCGATAATACAAATACTGATATTACTCCTATCTACTTTTTCACTTCGATATATTTCATTTTTGTAATCATAAAAAAAATCAAAAAATGTGCTTGATTGAATCGATTTTTTTATTAGCTGTACAGTGATTTTTTAAACCCCTCTAACATTAGTGTATATAGATATCGAACTCAAACCAGAAAGTTGCTTATTAGGTGGAGGAGAAACGAATTGCTCTCCTTAGAAGTCACGCACAACGCCACCGAGTAGTCATACACTTAACCCTTCCACTGCCAATGAGTCAAAGTAATGTTTCACACACATGGACAGGTAATCAATGGGACATGCAGAGGGTTAAAACAAGTGGTACCCAGATGCCAATCCAGAGATGGCATACGTAAGAATAGAACATGTAAACGATTACAAAATTAAAAGAGTACAAAATTAAGAGATTAACGAATGAAACAAATTACGGAAATGAACAATTTGAAATACTTAATGGTAATAAAAGCATAAACAAAGATATAATGTTTCATTTTCCATTTGCATAAAAAAAAGAATACAAACTACTGAAAGAGAAAATAAATGAGAACCATGTCATATATTTTGAAAAAGAAAATATATCAAAACTAATATATTAAATGAGAAACTGGCTACAACATTCCGCAAGAAGTTCAAAAATATTGTACTGCGAAAATTTCATAAGAAATTGAAGTACAGCTGTATCCACAACTGGTTGATAAAATGTCACTCCTTATACAACATTTGAATATCTGAGCTATCCTAATACAGCTATATACCTGTTGCTTCCACCTTCTACAATTTCTGTTTACTTGCATATCATACTTTGAACATATGTCATGATGAATGTATTAAAAAAAAACAAGATCTGATTTTAAAAAATAGTAGAATTAGAAATGTCGCTATGGCGACTGGTATGCCTCCGCCACGACGCATGGATCTCCCAAAAAATAGTGTCTAGAGCATGTCTCGACAATGCGAGACGACAGTTTCACAATATGATTTATATCACATCAAAATAACATAAGTTCCATTTGGATAAATGAGTCAGAAAAAATCAAATCTTTTGAACGAATTGACCGATTTTCCACAAACTCCAGTCCATTTCTACCGTGAAACTGCTACGTTCACCGAATCCATACATTATACGGTTTGTATACATGTATTGATTTGACTTGACCCTTGACTTTGAATCGCAGGTCTTGAATTCAAATCCCTCAAGTGTCTCTACGTCCTCAGACAAAATGTTTGCGAGGTGTTCCTACCCTCAAGATGTATTCATGCCTGGCAACGCTATATTAAGTAGGGTGATAACACTGACTGGGTCAGCGGGTAGAGCAGTGTCAACATTAAAGAGACTTCCCTGGAAAAGAAGACTTTATATTATCATCAACTTACTTAACCTTAACGAATGTGAGTCTCTGAATGTAGAAATGACAAAGCTATATCACTGGGTTACCAATCCCTCCCTCCCCCCCCCCTTCGATGGAAAGCACTTGGTTGACACGACATTAAGAAATTATGTATCGGATGTGGAACAATTCCAAAAAACTAATATACATTATTCTAGGGTACAAACAATCGCTGGTGTTGTTCAGATCTCATTCAAATGAGACATCGATATCAACTCCCTTCATCTCCTTCCGGAACCACTCGTCAAATATTTCGTTTTGAGCCACGGTGAAATAATCCTTCCATCGCCCTTTTTGACCTGTGCGGAAAGAGAAACGAAGATTAGACCCAGTTATATTAACACATCACCATTCCTCTTCTTTCAGACGGTAACTGTTGTTATCCCATGATTGTTGGTAAAAGTCATAATTATACTACATTGTTACACTGTGAAACTCTTGGCTATGATTTCTATATTTCGAGGTAGCGCAGACAGGTGACATCACAACACATTAGTGACAGCATCCTGACTTCGGATGTAATAACTTACAAAGCAAACACACTAATGAAGGACTGACTTTTTTTGGGGGGGGGGGGCGGTGGGGACATTAAGGTAAGGCTCACAGAATCCAGGAAAGAACCAATCTCATCATAAATCTTTCCTGTGTTTACGCTTGCAAGAGACTATTTGTTTAATGCATTTGTATCATAAGATTTTATATATTTATTTTTCTTCTGCCAGTCTCAAGCCTATCCTGTATATTTTGATTGCCTTATAATATCCCTTTCCAACGTTCCATCTGTCATTCTATTCGAAAAGCAAAGACCAGTCCAATCACCATCATCTACCACAAAGATACAAATCGCTGGATATAATGATGTAAACATCGTTTTAAGGCTACTTTCCTTTTAAATATTAATACTCCACATACTTTTGATCTATTCCACTTTGACAAAGCCATCAAATAAAACAGTATACAGCATTCCGTTGATTTTATTGTAAGCTAGGACTGTGCTATACGCAGTAACTGTTATGGACACTCTGCAATCCGTGGACTGGCATGCAGATTGTTACAAGAGATCTAGTGGTGAATTAAATTTGAAACTAAAATCATCAATGTACTTACTCATAGCACTTAGATTGTGGTTCAAACGAAGTCTTTAAAAAAAATCCTTAATTTGGTGGTTTCGGTCCCCTTTGGTTCGGCGGGGAGGGGAGGGGAAGGGTGGAGTCATGGTGCCCATTTGAATGAATTAAGATCCTATCACCTTAAGCACTCTACCGGTACTGCCAGGTTTGGGGAAAACACTTCCTGTTATGGGTTTCAAGAAGAGGCTGAAATGGAAAGAAATTTACACACTTCACATGCCGAACGATGGACGATGAATGATCGCAATAGCTCACTTTGAGCCTTTGGATCAGATATGGGCTAATAAACTTCACTAACATAACGTGGGATAATGACACTATGATTCACATCTATGCCACTTCACATACTTCGTAAAGCTGCACGAATGTTGCACCAATGAATACCAAGGTATACAATAATACAGATTCCATCACGGAATGACTTAATATTATGAGGTATGCGAAAAATTGTTGAGATGCATTACCTTTAAAGACAAATTGTAGTCTCACTGACTCGTTTTGCTTCTCTGTTTGGTCAGTAGCTTTCCCCTCATAGTTCTTTTTCATCTTTGATAGAGAGCTGTTTTCAAGGACTCGCTGCAAGACTTCATCTGAGAGAGTGCGTCCGATGTGAGCAGCCACCATTTTGATGTGTTTCACAGGATCCTAAAAAAGAGAAGAAAATTGTCTTTATTTTTCATATATGCGGATCTTATTTCAACAAGCTGTATCTGGCATGCTAAATGCACGTCGGCTTCCTCGTCTCACGACCCTTTCGTCCTGTGTTTATCTGCTCTGGTTTGCATGGATGTTGCTGTGTCTGTGTGTGTGTTTGTTTGAATGTGTGTGTGTGTGTGTGTGTGTGTGTGTGTGCGTGTGTCATCTTGTCCAAACGCTTTACTTGTACCTCTTCCTCTTATCTCTTCTGAATCGGAATGCACATTCGTTTTGTGTGTGTGTTTTTATATATATACGCACGTATGTAAAGACTTTCTTTTCTTTTCTTGTATTTAATGAACTTACTAAGTTTATTGTACAAGCTCGTTTTTTGTTTTGTTTTGTTTTGTTTTGTTTTTGTTTGTTTTTTGTGACGTACAGAACAGTGAATCATTCGTGAAAATGGTGTGATTTTCGACATTACAACACGGGGCTTAATGTATCGGTCTCGTGGGCCTTGTTCCGGGGCCTTGTTTATTTAGTGTCAGTCGGACTCATGAGCTTTGTGATTCGTGGGCCATAATGATTTATGGGTGTCCAATTCGTGACGTGCACCCACTTGATCGGCTCTTACATCTATGAAATGTTTGTATTTGCTCACGATTTGACGTCTATTTCTCTCTGAGACATCAAGTTATGTATGCAATCATCATATCCTCTCATATCGGAACAGATTTTGCTCTTTCCTCCCACCGGTGATAAACTTATCGTAATTATTCTCCCTGCGCCTGCTGACAAACCTGCAAGATGTCCTCGTAGAATACAAAGAGCAAGTTATCCTCTTGTCGGATTTCCCAGAATTCTTTTACATGGCTTGACCATGTTCCGTACTGAGGATCTGATAGAGACAAAAAGAAAAAAAAAAAAACCTTCATGCATTAAAAAATTGTCACTCATCTTTAACAGTAGCTTAAAGGGATAGTATAGTATTGGTTGAGGAGAGGATTCAGCTTTTAACTTTTTGCAAGATACTTAGACACCGTTAGAAACCACTTTATGAAATGTTAAAGAGTATACAATTCTAAGAAGAATTCAGATGTTATCTATGAAAATCGGTTTTGAAATTGCTCGGACATCCAAATAAAAGTCCAAATAAAATAAATGAGGATCACTTTATTTTGGATATCTGAGCCATTGCAAAACCAATTTTGATTAATTAAAAATTTGAATTATAATCATACGCACATTCATTTTATAGTTGAAATAATTTGTTTGTTTTCTTTTCATTAAATTCGCACTTACTTGATCCAATGAAATGTTCGAACATTCGGTTCCATGTCATTGGGATTTCGGCCGGATAGTCTTTGGTAAAGTTGAAAAACGATACTGCAGTATCCTTGGGGTTGCGTGTAATGTATATCACCTGATTTCAATTTCAGGGAGATGATCAAAAGAACTGAGAATGTTACTTTTTACAAACCCTCCCGAAGGCACCCTTAAACGAGAATCGCCTGTGATAATTAATCGGTGTGAAATGATGACCAGCACACTCTCTGAGATGAGATGCATTGTACTTCTGAACATGTCAAAACTATCATACGAACTCGACAACATTAATGTCACTCTCATTTGTGTATTCATACTTATTGCATTGCCACTAAATTATGGTTTAATCAGAGTCTATTTGAGGTGAATGTATTTCGAAAGCTTTCCAATGAAAAAACGATGATTATAAGTATCAGAAGTTATAGGAATGTAAATACATCGACAATGTTGCTATTGATATGTAAGTCAATTTGTCTCCCTCTACAGATGAAATTGATAAGATCGCAACTGCTGATGTGTAATTAACAAATTACAAATAAAAAAATATAAATTTCCTTTTTTTTTTTTTTTAGAGAGAGACAAATTGAAGAAAATTCACACCTCAACCTTCACCCCTCTGATTAATATTCTCTTGCTTTCGGGATGGAACATGTTATCACATTGCGAATTTAAGCCATAGTCCATATGGGTAAATTTGTCCTATTATTGCTGCAGGCCTTTCCCGGAGTCTTTACGTAAATATAAGAAATAGTGCAAAAAGTAAGCCCTGCTTGTAAATGGTACTACCGCAAATATTACACACACAAACCTTGGCCTTCGTCAATAAGTCATGTGGAATGTATTTCAGTCTGAGATGAGTTTGGATGATTCTCGGTGAGGGCGCTTCTTTTATCTTCTCCATGAATGGCGTCATGTCCGGAGGATTCTGTTCTTCCTCCTCCTTCGTGTCCGGCAATTTCTGGTCCAGGTCGATCATTTCAATCAGAGTAGAGCTGGAAGAGCGGTCAATTTTCTCTGGGTAGCCGTCCGAGAGGATGAGACCAACAATTTCCAACATCCAATGAGTTCCTTTTATTGCAGAAATAGAGAATCTTGTTCTGTTTTTGCTCGTGTATATTATGGTTGTATTTCGTCTGCGTGTTGGGCGGGGGTCGATCCGTTTTCAAGATGGGGGAGGCATATTTGGAGGACATGTGCGAGGGAGCGAAGCGACCAAGAGAGGGAAGGATGTAATGTTGGAGTTGGTATTTCCATCCTCCCCCCCCCCAACACACACACATGCAAGGGAGCTTTTGCACTTTTAGAATCGAAATTCAACGATCTGATGCACACTTTTGTTGAAATACTTTGGAAACTGCAAATCAAAAACGTTTTAAAAGAAATAGATATTCAAGGAGATTTTGAATGGCTATCTTTGAATGGTATCTGCCTCTTCTTGATCAGGGTGTGTATTCACTGCTTCCAATAATGTCTATGGAGGTGGGCCAAGCCGGGTAATGGTGTGGGAGAGGTATATACCCCCCCCCCCCCACCACACACACACACACACACACATACACAAAAGAGAGCTGTAGCACTTCTAGTATTGTAATTACGATTTATCCATTACGATTATTTTTTTATACATATTTGGTGCACATTTCTGTGTAGTATTTGGAAAAATTTGAAAAAAAGTGTGCCAAGTGTATGGAGGGTGGGGCCAGAGGGGAAAGGTGTTATGCAGAGGGGTTATTCTCCTTCCACACGAGGGGGCTTTGGCATTTTTAGAATTAAAATTATAAGATCTGATATACAGTTCTGCTTGAATAATCTATTTGGAGTCATTGTTTGATCAAAACGTAGAAAAATGAATATTCCGTATGGGAAAATTTGAATGGTAAAATCGTCGTATCTATCACCTCTGGTTCCACGTGTGTGTCTACACTAAGATAATTTTGTAGAAGGTCTATAATGGAGGTGGGTATAGCGTCCACCGGCTTCCACGAGATAAACATCAGTGACTGGGGCGAGTTGGCATAATCTTGGCATAAAATAAGTTGGCATAATAACACTGTGAATCTGATTGCGCGATACACATTTACATTTTACATGTTTTAGCAGTCTACATTACATTTTTTGTTTCACATACCTGGAATTATGGGGTGGGGCAAAACGATATCTCCCACGACGCCCCGTTGTTGGGGGAAGGGTCAGTAGAAACGCCGGCATGATTAAGTTTATAGTGAGTCTGTACGAATATTGTATAATTGATTTGCTTCCCTTAGTAATAACAAGGAATGTGATTACAGCTTCGTACATGCTGTATTATGATCTCAGATACCACTACACTGGCTGACTTGACTACCTGTTGCTGCTTCCGTACACCAATGCGTAACTTCCACATGCTTTCTACAAAAATGACTTAAATCATTCTCAAAATAATCGTCGTCTGTGTGAACGCTCCCGGAAAAAAGAAATAAACATCCGTATATCATGATTATACCTTTATTTCCGTTGTTCGAAATGAATGTCAAGGTATTTCTCACCTGCTTTTGGATAGGTTACAATCCATACGTCGTCGTGACGAACTTCAAATGTTCTCAGAGCCTCGACACTGGAGTCCAACACCAGATTGCAATAATAGATTCTATCGTAATCATGGTAACCTCGGATGTTTGCCAGATGCGGACCTTCGGCCATCATGAAAACCATGAAACCCCTAAAGAGGTTGGATAATGAAAAGTGAAATCGTTCTACGATGTATTTTGCTAGTTAGAGGATGGTTCAAATCAAATGATTTTATTTCAATATAAAGTCATACAAAGCAATATATTATACATAACGCTTACGCGAGTACATAATATTTTAAGGAACTTTGAATCACATAAGCTTCAACAAAACATGGATACAATTATAATAATTTAATTCTCTTTTAAGATAAATACAGAAGTATAAAAGTAAGCAAATGAGCAGGAGACAGTGAATGACGCAGATGCGTAGCAATGGAGGGCGCTCAGATTTTGTGCTACCCACTGCCTTATCATTATCACAGAATCATGACGTGTCATATACTAGTATGTTCTCTTAACGAATTCGATCGAAACGCTAATAGGAAATTTTGCTTTCCTCAGCATAGCATATACTTACCCACCAAATGCTGAACTTCAAGGATGTTCAATTTTGTTTCCTCAGCATAGCATATAGTATACCCACCTAATGCTGAACTTCAATGATGTTCAATTTTGTCAAATTTGGTATATCTACTAATGACTTGTATACACAAGAAACTGATACAGAGAGCGAGAAATTATGACT
The DNA here is from genome assembly GCF_040938485.1 of Diadema antillarum. Lineage (NCBI taxonomy): Eukaryota > Metazoa > Echinodermata > Echinoidea > Diadematoida > Diadematidae > Diadema > Diadema antillarum. The sequence goes on along the minus strand of NW_027271034.1, from coordinate 1,631,235 downwards.
AAAATTCGGCAAAACTGTGTCTTCGAATGACCGACATTCACTGAGAATACTGGGTTGATTTCTGTGACGTCAAAATTCATTAATTTAATGTTGAACAAACTCTTTACCGTACCGATCAGCTGCGCGCTTCAAAGGTCAGCATGCGCGCGCTTTGATTCCTATATGCAATTTGATTCCTATATGCAATTTGTGCATAATAGCTCTATCCTAAACTATCCCAAATTAAGTTTGCGTTCGTAAATCGGAGGAAAATATAAGACATGATTTAAAAAAAAAGAAAGAATCTAATCAACGAGAAGAGGCAAGCATAAGACAGAAGATTAACTGCTTGTCTGAATGTATCCTTCCCCGGTAAAGTTTCATCTCAATATCCGAAATGTAGGTTCAATATTACGCTCGACATTTTTTCCCCCGAAAATGGATAGTGAAACAATTTCAGAGTTCTTGTGACTGATTGATCCCCCAATCGTTTTGCGATCTGAGCTACTGAACTCACGCCACATAAACGTGACATAAACGTGACCACATGACTGATTTTACAGCTCAGTGAAACACCTACCAGGAATCACCATAGAGGCCGCTGTGAAAACATAAATTCGACTTGCTATCTCATCATATCGTATAAGGACAATAGGGAGCTTTAGAGTTTCGCGACGCGGACTTGCTTATCAAAACAATCTTGCGTTGTCTGAGTTTTCACGGTTCTGAACCATTTTAACGTCCGCTCAAATTCATGACGCTGAGAGCTGTCTTGATGCAATGATCACAATGATTATAGAGGCGCCATTTACTTTGTATAAATTGCGTCCTCGCGTGATCTTAAGCTACTTTGTATCACGACTCAGGGAGAGAGGAGAACGGCCAATGTAATCGTCGTCTAAACGTAAGCGTCGCAAAACAAAAGCTCCTATTAATATTCCGCCACGGAAGCACTTAGATGGGTGCACAAAATGAGGTTTAAAATTCACCTTTTTCATTTTCTAAGTTGCAGTAGACCTGCAAAAGTACAATATTCGAGTTTAGTCTGTTCAAACCTTTATGTAAGAGGTATGTATTATGATTTGCCTAATTTAGGACTCCCATTGCAGTTCCAATGTAAAGTACTTTTGAGAAACAATAATAAAGATATCTATCCCACCATGCTGCACGCTAAGGAAAACTATGTTGATTTGCCAGAGTAGGAGGTGACGAAATGAGATTTGTGGCCGCCCTATGTTGTTGTTGTTTTTATTAATGATTACAACCCTTTTAACCCAGGTGCTGAATCTGAATCTCGTTGATGTAACCCTTTCATCCTTGAGAATTATGAGACAATTAAGACGGCTGCCAAAATCTAAAATTGCTATATATTTTTTTCATGGTGACTTTTTTTTTAAAATGATATGGGTTCCACCCTTATTTCGAGGGCTCTAAATCCGAATCTGGATTTTTGCAACTCTTGCTTCCTTGAGAGTTTTTAAGTATTCCATCAGATGGCCGCCAAAACCGTCGTCTATAGAACTGAAATGCCAATATATTTCCTATAAAGCGGGGGGGGGGGGGGGAAGGAGGGTTGAAAACGCAAAAAAAAAAGAATTGATGTGGTATTCTTCTCATTTAGTAATAATCGCCATGAAATTTCAATATTAATCACTTTTTGATGTTTCCAATTTCTCCGCAATTTCGCGGATGTATTCTACAAATATCCCTGCATGTCCTAAATTTACATGTTATGATTGGATTTCATTCTCCTTTGATATCGATCTTAGATATCTTTTCAGTTTGCGGGAGAAAATACTGTAGCACATGCATCAGTACTGGGATATCTTGGTACCATTTTCGCGTCCATATTGGATTTCATTTTCGCTGATATAACAAACTCCCTGGACTGTAATGCAAATATAGAAATAATTATGAATCAGTGTTTTTCACGCTGTGTTCAATTCCCTGAATACTTCGTTTAGCACAATTCCTTTCCCATTTTGTGAGACGATTAAAGGAATTTTAGATTTTGGAGGCCATTTCGAGTATCTTAAAATATTTCAGGATGCAAGAGTTGCATCATCCATTTCAGTGGATTCAGCACCCTACAAAACAAGGTAATAGTAATCATCATCATCACCATCATTATCGCAATTATAATTATATATATATATATATATATATTACTATCTTATATCTATATATATCTTTATCTATATCTAATATATACATATATATATATATATATACATGTATTATTAGATAGATATATAGATTATAAACACTTTACGGACAGTAAAACAATTAAGGTTCAACCTCTGGCACTCAGACGAGTGATACTATAGTAGCTAAACGCAGTCTCGCAAAATGGTTCCTTAGTTGATGGTTGATACATTTAGACAAAGGGACAGCTAACAGAATCACACCGCTCCGTGTGTAACCAAGTAGAACTGACAGCCAGAGAACACGAATACGTTTTGACACGACAGCCAGTGTGGAAGGAAGAAAAAGGAAGTATACAAGTTAGTGAATGTAGCGAGTACGTGCTTTCATGGCCAATTAACCCTAACTGCACTGGGGGGGGGGGGGGCCTCGGAGGCCCCCCCCCCCCGACATTTCGCACGATTACTCTGCAACACGCTATGCTCTCGCCGCGATGCTACATGACTTTTTTCTTTTGAGTTTCCCGCACATTTTGACACCAAATTTGTGACGCCTGGGGGTACGGTTCTGAAGTTACATGACTTTTTGTACATGCACGTGAGGCCAAAAATGGCTAAAAAATGTGATTTTGTGTACAAAGTCAATGCAAATTGAGTTTTTTCACATGGTTCATATAAATATGCTTATTTTTACTCTCAATGGCTAAAGTTAGTTTGTTTTAGGAGTATTATGCTTCAAAAAGTGTCTGTGACAAATTTTGCTACAAAAAACAACAAAAACAAAAGGCGAAAAAACAAAGAAATACATAAGAAATTCATGAAACAATAAAATAAATAAGAAATTAATTTTGATACCGATTTTTTTTCAAGTACATTTGCTAAGAATGCCACAAAGAATAATTATACCAAAAATGAGCACTTTTGGAGCTTTATTTACTGATTTAGATGAAAGATTCTGATTTCTTGCATAAATTATCATGATTAATCAAAATAAAATAAAAGAAGACTATTTTGGAAAATTCAAAAACAAATTCAAAAAAAAAAAAAAAATCTTGTAGATTACATCGCACACTACCATTGTGCAAAGTTCCGCGGCGATCGCGCGATCCACGGCCGAGATCTTAAGGGGGGGGGGGGGGGGGGGGCCCTTGAGGCCCCCCCCCCCCCCCCCAGTCTTTCGAGCTACCAAAATAGCCCAGTCTTTTTAGGGTTAATGTGCGGTTTGCGAGAAGAACCCCTGAATAAAACACACCTAGCTCTGCAGGGCCGCTCGAGTGTCATATCCAGGTGGCAAGTCCAGCACAGTTGCGAAAATCAAAATGTACATTGTTTGTTTTATACAACTTCCTCCTCCTATTTACCATGGAGCTACACCATGCTCCTACTAAGCTCCCCTCTCATGAAATCAAATGAAAAAAAAAAAAAAGTTATTGAACTAAAATCTTACTTTTACTCACTTTTTCTCACGTTTCAGATATCAAGAGCGGGAAAAGAATCACAGCTGGCAATGCAGTCTCGCATCACTCATACTAAGTGCAGTGCAATTCAGTGTACAGGACTCTGACAGGTTATGTGTGATTGATCTAAACAGGCAATGTCTTTGCCGCACATTGTGCCCGAATTGAACCGATCCGAATACAGAGCATTCTTGAAGCCAGCCAAGTCCCCTGCAGTCAGCCACACATCGTGAATAGCGTGTCATCTACATTTACTCCATGAATGCATTTTATTTGCCACATACAATTTTTAACATGCACGCACGAAACGCACATTGTTGTCACCCACAAAATATTGTCATGCTGTATTTCAATAGCCCTGACAAAGAACGGTAAAGCTCGGCATATCAAACCAAAGGTGAACAGTCTCGCTATGTTTCACTGGCTTGGTGAATGGATGAATGGATAGATTATAAGATTACTGCATGTGGTAGATTCACAAGCAACTGCTTTTATGTATGTTCCCACCGCAAGCGTCATGAATGTTGTGTACTTGATATAGATTTCAAAGGCGATTTTGTGTCATATGTAAATGTTATAGTCTTCATATACTGAACTCATAATTCATGTGCTGCTTTACATTGTCATGGATGGATGTTGCAAATACAACACTGTATAATTTATGTGGAAAGTCAATCAATGAAATGAAATGAGATATAAAGATGATTTGAGAGAAGGAGAGTAGCTGCTGAAAATTATCACTCTGTCTGATATGTCGCATTGAAGAACGATACCCCGGTGTGTTCTTCCATATATGATATACCCTTAAATCCTGAAAGCGAAGTATACGATAAATTACTTCAAATAAGACCGGCCATTCACATTAGAATAGACGATTACAGAATCAATTACACATTGCTGCAAAAATGTTCTGGTATCAAATTGAAGATCGACATCCACATAGGCCTAGTGATCAATACCGGCAATATGAGACAGATACACCTTTGCCATGAAATCAGTAATTTCAACTGTATTTACTGTCATGTGCCAAAATTTGGGTCATTCGTCTGACAATTATCATGAAAGCGTATGATTTTGAAATACTTACTATCATCAAGACATACTTACCAGTAAGTGTGATGTAGGGTGAAGCCTAAGTGATATCTTCAGATTAATGCTAGCTCAGTCAAATCTGTAGACGCTATGTGTGGTTGAACTTAGTCGCGATCAGCCATGAAGCCGTGTGGCAAAAATAACTCGACGGAAGAAGGGGAATATTCTTTCTCATTCCATTGATACCTAATTAGGTTGATAAACGTCATGCATGACTGAGCTCCATTCATTCATTCATTCATTCATTCATTCATTCATTCATTCATTCATTCATTCATTCATTCATTCATTTTTTCATACATTCTTCATTCATTCATTCATTCACTGTGCTTCCCGCATCGCGGGGACTAATGTGAACGCGGGCCACCACCTCAAGGGCTGTTTCCCTCCAGCCCTGTAACCGGGATTTATGCCTCGTGTTTGTAAATTGTGCGCCCGCTGCTGCAATGGAGTTATAATCTTTCACTGTCTTCTCAAACTTCTTTCTCCAATCTTTCCCCCATCGCTGTCGCTATCCCTGTTAGATATTTCATCCTAGTGATATCCAAATAATACATTAACCTCTTCGTTCCTTGATGTGGTCTAATGGAGAGTTCTTGCTTAGTCTTACTGGAATGCATTGTGCTATAAATATTAGTAGCTTCTAAAAGCAATCATGTTTAATGTATTGTCAAAAAAATAAAATACTTAAGCTCATGCATGGATCTTGAACTAGTGGCCTGCAAGGGATCCAAGTTATTCGTTTCCGGTAAAACTTTTTGCATAAGAATCATTTGCATTTTGGATAGGCAATCCTTTTACATGGAGTGACCTCAAATTTGTTTAAACACATTTTCTAATTTTTCTTATTTTTGGGGGTAGATACTGAAATGCGCAGCGGTTTGTGAAGTACACTTGTGTAGCATTCACTGAAGTCTAGAGTTCAGTGGTAGCATTAGAGTCATTTCATGCCTGGGCTGCCCGTCAATAGATGGCGGGATTCTAATGATGCATGTGCTCAGTGCAGTGGAGGCCCTGTATCTGCTGGCTGGTGTGAGTATGGTCTGGCTTAAAATACGTCTAAAACAGCTGTAGTAACAAACCTCCTCGGAATGATAGTTTATTTCATAGGCTGGCGATTTTTCTTTTTCAATGAAAGTAGATGTCACCCTCTCTGTTTCGCATTATGATAGTGTTTTTATTTCTTTTTCGATAGATTTTAAGATGTACCTTATGCCAAGTTACATCAAATTAGAAAAAAAAATGATAAAGTCAATACAATTACCTTCGGATTTGAACTTGCATGAGTTTCCAGCTACAATGTACTCCGAAGTTGCTGACAATGCAAATCATTCAGTATTAAATTTAATTCCACACAATATTTCAAAACAATTTCTAGGTTTTTATATACTTATATTGCTCCTATTTATTATTTCACTTCGATATATTTAATTTTTGTAATCATAAAAAATTTCAAAAAATGCGCTTGATTGAATCGATTTTTTTATTAGCTGTACAGTGATTTTTATTACCCCTCTGACATTGGTGTATATAGATATCAAACTCAAACCAGAAAGTTGCTTATTAGAGGGAGGAGAAACGAATTGCTCTCCTTAGAAGTCACGCACGACGCCACCGAGTAGTCATGCACTTAACCCTTCCACTGCCAATGAGTCAAATGTGCACACATCTCACACACATGGACAGGTAATCAAAGGGACATGCAGAGGGTTAAAGGGATCGTATAGTTTTGGTTAAGACCTAATTTCAAGTTTCTAACATTTTTTGGTGAGATAATGAGAAACCTCTTATGAAATATGAAAGAGCATGTAATTCCATGAGGAATTCAACGTTTATATGATGAAAATTGGTTTTGAAATGGCTGAGATATCCAAAACAGAGTGATTCTGATAAGTGTGGGACCCACACTTTATATTACGATCGCTTTGTTTTACTTTGATTTTGGATGTTTCAGTCATTCCAAACCCGATTTTCATCAAATAAACTTTGAATTCCTCTTAAAATGGTATGCTCTGTACTATTTCATAAGTGTTTTCTTGGTATCTCGCAAAAAGTTAAAAGCCCAATTCTCATATCCACCAATACTGTACCATCCCTTTAAAACAAGTGGTACCCAGGTGCCAATCCAGAGATGGCATACGTAAGAATATAAAATGTAAAAGATTACAAAATCAAAAAATACGAAATTAAGAGAGTAACGAATGAAACAAATTACGGAAATGAACAATTTGAAATACTTAATGATAATATAAGCATAAACAAAGATAATGTTTCATTTTCCATTTGCAAACCAAAAAAAAAGAAGAAAGAATACAAACTACTGAAAGAGAAAATAAATGAAAACCATGTCATATATTTGGAGAAAAAAATATATCAAAACTAATATATTAAATGAGAAACTGGCTACAACATTTCCGCGAGAAGTTCAAAATTATTGGACTGCGAAAATTACATAAAAAATTGAAGTACAGCTGTATCCACAACTGGTTGATAAAATGTCACTCCTTATACAACATTTGACAATCTAAGCTATTCTTATACAGCTAATAAGACCTGCTGCTTCCACCTTCTACAATTTCTGTTTACTTAATGTATTTTAAAAAAAACAAGATCTGGTAAAAAAATAAAAAAAAAATAGTAGAATTAGAAATGTCGCTATGGCGACTGGTATGCCTCCGCCACGACGCATGGATCTCCCAATAGTGTCTAGCATGTCTCGACAATGCGAGACGACAGTTTCACAATATGATTGATACCACATCAAAATAACATAAGTTCCATCTGGATAAATGAGTAAATTATCCAAAAGAGCCATGCATTCGGAAACTTGAGCACCTTCACCTGGCTCCTGCCCCTTGGCCCCGCAACAGACAACTCTTCAAAATCAATAATCAAGATGGCAGCACCACACAACTAAAACTAAGAAAAAAATATCAAATCTTTTGAACGGATTGACCGATTTTCCACAAACTCCACTCCATTTCTACCGTTAGACTGCTACGTTCATCGAATCCATACATTATACGATTTGTATAGGCCTACATGTATTGATTTGACTTGACCCTTGACTTTGAATCGCAGGTCTTGAATTCAAATCCCTCAAGTGTCTCTACGTCCTCAGACAAAATGTTTGCGAGGTGTTCCTACCCTCAAGATGTATTCATGCCTGGCAACGCTATATTAAGTAGGGTGATAACACTGACTGGGTCAGCGGGTAGAGCAGTGTCAACATTAAAGAGACTTCCCTGGAAAAGAAGACTTTATATTATCATCAACTTACTTAACCTTAACGAATGTGAGTCTCTGAATGTAGAAATGACAATGCTATATCACTGGGTTACCAATCCCTCCCTCCCCCCCCCCCCCCCCCCCCTTCGATGGAAAGCACTTGGTTGACACGACATTAAGAAATTATGTATCGGATGTGGAACAATTCCAAAAAACTAATATACATTATTCTAGGGTACAAACAATCGCTGGTGTTGTTCAGATCTCATTCAAATGAGACATCGATATCAACTCCCTCCATCTCCTTCCGGAACCACTCGTCAAATATTTCGTTTTGAGCCACGGTGAAATAATCCTTCCATCGCCCTTTTTGACCTGTGCGGAAAGAGAAACGAAGATTAGACCCACTTATATTAACACATCACCATTCCTCTTCTTTCAGACGGTAACTGTTGTTATCCCATGATTGTTGGTAAAAGTCATAATTATACTACATTGTTACACTGTGAAACTCTTGGCTATGATTTCTATATTTCGAGGTAGCGCAGACAGGTGACATCACAACACATTAGTGACAGCATCCTGACTTCGGATGTAATAACTTACAAAGCAAACACACTAATGAAGGACTGACTTTTTTTGGGGGGGGGGGGGCGGTGGGGACATTAAGGTAAGGCTCACAGAATCCAGGAAAGAACCAATCTCATCATAAATCTTTCCTGTGTTTACGCTTGCAAGAGACTATTTGTTTAATGCATTTGTATCATAAGATTTTATATATTTATTTTTCTTCTGCCAGTCTCAAGCCTATCCTGTATATTTTGATTGCCTTATAATATCCCTTTCCAACGTTTCATCTGTCATTCTATTCGAAAAGCAAAGACCAGTCCAATCACCATCATCTACCACAAAGATACAAATCGCTGGATATAATGATGTAAACATCGTTTTAAGGTTACTTTCCTTTTAAATATTAATACTCCACATACTTTTGATCTATTCCACTTTGACAAAGCCATCAAATAAAACAGTATACAGCATTCCGTTGATTTTATTGTAAGCTAGGACTGTGCTATACGCAGTAACTGTTATGGACACTCTGCAATCCGTGGACTGGCATGCAGATTGTTACAAGAGATCTAGTGGTGAATTAAATTTGAAACTAAAATCATCAATGTACTTACTCATAGCACTTAGGTTAATAGCTCTATCACATGATTGTGGTTCAAACGAAGTCTTTAAAAAAATCCTTAATTTGGTGGTTTCGGTCCCCTTTGGTTCGGAGGGGAGGGGAGGGGAAGGGTGGAGTCATGGTGCCCATTTGAATGAATTAAGATCCTATCACCTTAAAGGACAAGTTCACCTTCATAGACATGTGGGTTGAGTGAATGCAGCAATATTAGTAGAACACATCAGTGAGAGTTTGAGCAAAATTGGACAATCCGTTAAAAAGTTATGAATTTTTGAAGTTTCTGCTCAGTCACGGCTGGATGAAAAGACTACTATAGCTTGTGATGTCGCATGAGTACAACTATATAAAGAAAGAATAAAGAAAATTCAACATATTTCCATTTTTCTCGTATAACAAAAGAGCACTCGACTTCTCTCTTTCAGAAAGCAGGGGGAATAATATTGCCCTTAACATACGTCAGTAGCAAGTCGAAGAAATGTGCACTTTATTCAAAAAGTAAAGTTTTGTGAAATTCTCTTTTTATTTTCCTTATATAGTTGTACGCATGTGACATCATACACTGTAGTAGTCTTCTCTTCCAGCAGTGACTGCGCAGATACTTAAAATATTCGTAACTTTTGAACGGATTGTCCAATTTTCCTCAAACTTTCACTGATGTGTTCTACTAATATTGCTGCATTCTCTCAATCCTTATGTATATGAAGGTGGACTTGTCCTTTAAGCACTCTACCGGTACTGCCAGGTTTGGGGAAAACACTTCCTGTTATGGGTTTCAAGAAGAGGCTGAAATGGAAAGAAATTTACACACTTCACATGCCGAACGATGGACGATGAATGATCGCAATAGCTCACTTTGAGCCTTTGGATCAGATATGGGCTAATAAACTTCACTAACATAACGTGGGATAATGACACTATGATTCACATCTATGCCACTTCACATACTTCGTAAAGCTGCACGAATGTTGCACCAATGAATACCAAGGTATACAATTATACAGATTCCATCACGGAATGACTTAATATTATGAGGTATGCGAAAAATTGTTGAGATGCATTACCTTTAAAGACAAATTGTAGTCTCACTGACTCGTTTTGCTTCTCTGTTTGGTCAGTAGCTTTCCCCTCATAGTTCTTTTTCATCTTTGATAGAGAGCTGTTTTCAAGGACTCGCTGCAAGACTTCATCTGAGAGAGTGCGTCCGATGTGAGCAGCCACCATTTTGATGTGTTTCACAGGATCCTAAAAAAGAGAAGAAAATTGTCTTTATTTTTCATATATGCGGATCTTATTTCAACAAGCTGTATCTGGCATGCTAAATGCACGTCGGCTTCCTCGTCTCACGACCCTTTCGTCCTGTGTTTATCTGCTCTGGTTTGCATGGATGTTGCTGTGTCTGTGTGTGTGTTTGTTTGAATGTGTGTGTGTGTGTGTGTGTGTGTGTGTGTCATCTTTTCCAAACGCTTTACTTGTACCTCTTCCTCTTATCTCTTCTGAATCGGAATGCACATTCGTTTTGTGTGTGTGTTTTTATATATATACGCACGTATGTAAAGACTTTCTTTTCTTTTCTTGTATTTAATGAACTTACTAAGTTTATTGTACAAGCTCGTTTTTTGTTTTGTTTTGTTTTGTTTTGTTTTGTTTTTGTTTGTTTTTTGTGACGTACAGAACAGTGAATCATTCGTGAAAATGGTGTGATTTTCGACATTACAACACGGGGCTTAATGTATCGGTCTCGTGGGCCTTGTTCCGGGGCCTTGTTTATTTAGTGTCAGTCGGACTCATGAGCTTTGTGATTCGTGGGCCATAATGATTTATGGGTGTCCAATTCGTGACGTGCACCCACTTGATCGGCTCTTACATCTATGAAATGTTTGTATTTGCTCACGATTTGACGTCTATTTCTCTCTGAGACATCAAGTTATGTATGCAATCATCATATCCTCTCATATCGGAACAGATTTTGCTCTTTCCTCCCACCGGTGATAAACTTATCGTAATTATTCTCCCTGCGCCTGCTGACAAACCTGCAAGATGTCCTCGTAGAATACAAAGAGCAAGTTATCCTCTTGTCGGATTTCCCAGAATTCTTTTACATGGCTTGACCATGTTCCGTACTGAGGATCTGGTAGAGACAAAAAGAAAAAAAAAACCTTCATGCATTAAAAAATTGTCACTCATCTTTAACAGTAGCTTAAAGGGATAGTATAGTATTGGTTGAGGAGAGGATTCAGCTTTTAACTTTTTGCAAGATACTTAGACACCGTTAGAAACCACTTTATGAAATGTTAAAGAGTATACAATTCTAAGAAGAATTCAGATGTTATCTATGAAAATCGGTTTTGAAATTGCTCGGACATCCAAATAAAAGTCCAAATAAAATAAATGAGGATCACTTTATTTTGGATATCTGAGCCATTGCAAAACCAATTTTGATTAATTAAAATTTTGAATTATAATCATACGCACATTTATTTTATAGTTGAAATAATTTGTTTGTTTTCTTTTCATTAAATTCGCACTTACTTGATCCAATGAAATGTTCGAACATTCGGTTCCATGTCATTGGGATTTCGGCCGGATAGTCTTTGGTAAAGTTGAAAAACGATACTGCAGTATCCTTGGGGTTGCGTGTAATGTATATCACCTGATTTCAATTTCAGGGAGATGATCAAAAGAACTGAGAATGTTACTTTTTACAAACCCTCCCGAAGGCACCCTTAAACGAGAATCACCTGTGATAATTAATCGGTGTGAAATGATGACCAGCACACTCTCTGAGATGAGATGCATTGTACTTCTGAACATGTCAAAACTATCATACGAACTCGACAACATTAATGTCACTCTCATTTGTGTATTCATACTTATTGCATTGCCACTAAATTATGGTTTAATCAGAGTCTATTTGAGGTGAATATATTTCGAAAGCTTTCCAATGAAAAAACGATAATTATAAGTATCAGAAGTTATAGGAATGTAAATACATCGACAATGTTGCTATTGATATGTAAGTCAATTTGTCTCCCTCTACAGATGAAATTGATAAGATCGCAACTGCTGATGTGTAATTAACAAATTACAAATAAAAAAATATAAATTTCATTTTTTTTTTTTTTTTTAGAGAGAGACAAATTGAAGAAAATTCACACCTCAACCTTCACCCCTCTGATTAATATTCTCTTGCTTTCGGGATGGAACATGTTATCACATTGCGAATTTAAGCCATAGTCCATATGGGTAAATTTGTCCTATTATTGCTGCAGGCCTTTCCTGGAGTCTTTACGTAAATATAAGAAATAGTGCAAAAAGTAAGCCCTGCTTGTAAATGGTACTACCGCAAATATTACATACACAAACCTTGGCCTTCGTCAATAAGTCCTGTGGCATGTATTTCAGTCTGAGATGAGTTTGGATGATTCTCGGTGAGGGCGCTTCTTTTATCTTCTCCATGAATGGCGTCATGTCCGGAGGATTCTGTTCTTCCTCCTCCTTAGTGTCCGGCAATTTCTGGTCCAGGTCGATCATTTCAATCAGAGTAGAGCTGGAAGAGCGGTCAATTTTCTCTGGGTAGCCGTCCGAGAGGATGAGACCAACAATTTCCAACATCCAATGAGTTCCTTTTATTGCAGAAATAGAGAATCTTGTTCTGTTTTTGCTCGTGTATATTATGGTTGTATTTCGTCTGCGTGTTGGGCGGGGGTCGATCCGTTTTCAAGATGGGGGAGGCATATTTGGAGGACATGTGCGAGGGAGCGAAGCGACCAAGAGAGGGAAGGATGTAATGTTGGAGTTGGTATTTCCATCCTCCCCCCCCCCCCCAACACACACACATGCAAGGGAGCTTTTGCACTTTTAGAATCGAAATTCAACGATCTGATGCACACTTTTGTTGAAATACTTTGGAAACTGCAAATCAAAAACGTTTTAAAAGAAATAGATATTCAAGGAGATTTTGAATGGCTATCTTTGAATGGTATCTGCCTCTTCTTGATCAGGGTGTGTATTCACTGCTTCCAATAATGTCTATGGAGGTGGGCCAAGCCGGGTAATGGTGTGGGAGAGGTATATACCCCCCCCCCCCCACCACACACACACACACACACACACACACACATACACAAAAGAGAGCTGTAGCACTTCTAGTATTGTAATTACGATTTATTCATTACGATTATTTTTTTATACATATTTGGTGCACATTTCTGTGTAGTATTTGGAAAAATTTGAAAAAAAGTGTGCCAAGTGTATGGAGGGTGGGGCCAGAGGGGAAAGGTGTTATGCAGAGGGGTTATTCTCCTTCCACACGAGGGGGCTTTGGCATTTTTAGAATTAAAATTATAAGATCTGATATACAGTTCTGCTTAAATAATCTATTTGGAGTCATTGTTTGATCAAAACGTAGAAAAATAAATATTCCGTGTGGGAAAATTTGAATGGTAAAATCGTCGTATCTATCACCTCTGGTTCCACGTGTGCGTCTACACTAAGATAATTTTGTAGAAGGTTTATAATGGAGGTGGGTATAGCGTCCACCGGCTTCCACGAGATAAACATCAGTGACTGGGGTGAGTTGGCATAATCTTGGCATAAGATAAGTTGGCATAATAACACTGTGAATCTGATTGCGCGATACACATTTACATTTTACATGTTTTAGCAGTCTACATTACATTTTTTGTTTCACATACCTGGAATTATGGGGTGGGGCAAAACGATATCTCCCACGTCGCCCCGTTGTTGGGGGAAGGGTTGGTAGAAACGCCGGCATGATTAAGTTTATAGTGAGTCTGTACGAATATTGTATAATTGATTTGCTTCCCTTAGTAATAACAAGGAATGTGATTACAGCTTCGTACATGCTGTATTATGATCTCAGATACCACTACACTGGCTGACTTGACTACCTGTTGCTGCTTCCGTACACCAATGCGTAACTTCCACATGCTTTCTACAAAAATGACTTAAATCATTCTCAAAATAATCGTCGTCTGTGTGAACGCTCCCGGAAAAAAGAAATAAACATTCGTATATCATGATTATACCTTTATTTCCGTTGTTCGAAATGAATGTCAAGGTATTTCTCACCTGCTTTTGGATAGGTTACAATCCATACGTCGTCGTGACGAACTTCAAATGTTCTCAGAGCCTCGACACTGGAGTCCAACACCAGATTGCAATAATAGATTCTATCGTAATCATGGTAACCTCGGATGTTTGCCAGATGCGGACCTTCGGCCATCGTGAAAACCATGAAACCCCTAAAGAGGTTGGATAATGAAAAGTGAAATCGTTCTACGATGTATTTTGCTAGTTAGAGGATGGTTCAAATCAAATGATTTTATTTCAATATAAAGTCATACAAAGCAATATATTATACATAACGCTTACGCGAGTACAACCCCATAAGGAACTTTGAATCACATAAGCTTCAACAAAACATGGATACAATTATAATAATTTAATTCTCTTTTAAGATAAATACAGAAGTATAAAAGTAAGCAAATGAGCAGGAGACAGTGAATGACGCAGATGCGTAGCAATGGAGGGCGCTCAGATTTTGTGCTACCCACTGCCTTATCATTATCACAGAATCATGACGTGTCATATACTAGTATGTTCTCTTAACGAATTCGATCGAAACGCTAATAGGAAATTTTGCTTTCCTCAGCATAGCATATACTTACCCACCAAATGCTGAACTTCAAGGATGTTCAATTTTGTTTCCTCAGCATAGCATATAGTATACCCACCTAATGCTGAACTTCAATGATGTTCAATTTTGTCAAATTTGGTATATCTACTAATGACTTGTATACACAAGAAACTGATACAGAGAGCGAGAAATTATGACTAAAATTCGGCAAAACTGTGTCTTCGAATGACCGACATTCACTGAGAATACTGGGTTGATTTCTATGACTTCAAAATTCATTAATTTAATGTTGAACAAACTCTTTACCGTACCGATCAGCTGCGCGCTTCAAAGGTCAGCGTGCGCGCGCTTTGATTCCTATATCATGCAATTTGTGCATACTCTATCCCAAACTATCCCAAATTAAATTTGCGTTCGTAAATCCGAGGAAAATATAAGACATGATTTTTTTTTTTTCAAAATCTAATCAACGAGAAAAGGCAAGCATAAGACAGAAGATTAACTGCTTGTCTGAATGTATCCTTCCCCGGTAAAGTTTCATCTCAATATCCGAAATGTAGGTTCAATATTACGCTCGACATTTTTTTTTCTCTCCCGAAAATGGATAGTGAAACAATTTCAGAGTTCTTGTGACTGATTGATCCCCCAATCGTTTTGCGATCTGAGCTACTGAACTCACGCCACATAAACGTATATGACTGATTTTACGTTGATCTTGCGTTGTCTGAGTTTTCACGGTTCTGAACCATTTTAACGTCCGCTCAAATTCATGACGCAGAGAGCTACTTGATGCCATGATCATAATGCTTATAGAGGCGCCATTCACTTTTTATAAGCTGCGTCCTCGCGTGATCGAACGCTACTTTAAGAGAGGAGAACGGCCAACGTAATCGTCGTCTAAGAGTACACATCGCATAAAGGTCCCTATATTCCGCTACGGAAGCACCTATAGATGGGTGCGCAAAATGAGGGTTAAAATTCACCTTTCATTTTCTAATTCGCCGTAGACCTGCAAAAGTACAATGAATATTTGTATTTAGTCTTTTCAAACCTTTAGGCCTACTATGTAAGATGTATATGATTTGCCTAATTTATAGGATTCCCATTGGAGTTCCAATATGAAGTACTTTTGAAAAACAATAATAAAGATATCTATCCTACCATGCTGTACGCGATAAGGAAAACTATGTCAATTTGCCAGAGCAGGCAATGGTCTAGGAGACAAAGTCAGATTCGGGTCGCCCTATATTGTTGTTGTTTTTATCAATGATAATTTTAACCCTTTTAACCCAGGTGTGAATCTGAATCTCGTGCATGTAACCCTTTTATCCTTGAGAATTATGAGACATTAAAAGACGGCTGAAATTGCTCTATATTTGTTTCATAGTGATTTAATTTTTTAATGATATGGATTTACCCTTATTTCGAGGGTTCTGGATCCGAATCTGGATTTTTGCAATTAACTCTTGCTTCCTCGAGGGTTTTGAAGTATTCCCCAATTCCGTCAAAACGGCCGTCTAAATCTGAAATTCCAATTTAATTCCCCCTTTTTTTTTGGGGGGGGGGGGGTTGAAAACGAAAAAAGAATGATGTGGTATTCTTCTCATCTAGCAATGACTGAAATGAAATTTCAATATTAATCACGTTCTAAATGATGTTTCCGATTTCCCTGCAACTTCACTGATGTATTCTACAAACATTTCTGCATTCCCTAAATTTACATGTTATGATTGGATTTCATTCTGCTTTGATATCGATCTTAGATATTCAGTTCGCGGGAAAACATTACTGTATAAGTCTGCAGCACATCCATCAATACTGGGATATCTTGGTACCATTTTTGTATCCATATTGGATTTCATTTTCGCTGATATAACAAACTCCCTGGACTGTAGATGTAAATAGAAATATGGATTAGTGTTTTTCAATTCCCTGAATTTTTTTTTTTTTTTTATAGCACAGTTCCTTTCCGCTTTGTAAGACGATTTAGATTTTGGAGGCCATCTCGAGTATCCTAAGATCTTCAAGGGTGCAAGAGTCGCATCAACCAGATTCGGATTCGAGATTGTCGAAATACGGTAAACCCATCTATCTTTTTCATTTTTTTTTTCACTAATCATAATGAAATACACGGAAATTTCAGTTTTGCCAGATATTTTGGCGGCCATTTCAATACAGGTATTTTAAAACCCATCGAGGATGCAAGAGTTGCATCATCCAGTTCAATGGATTCAGCACCCTACAAAATAAGGTAATCATCATCATCATCATCATCATCATCATTGTCATAATAAAGTATATATAGATATATATATAGAGCAAAAACATTTGACGGACAGTAACAATTAAGGTTCAACCTCTAGCACTCAGCTCAGACGAGTAACAAGTAGCTAAACACAGTCTCGCAAAATGGTTTCTTAGTTGATGGTTGATGCATTTAGAGGGACAGCTAACAGAATCACACCGCTCCGTGTAACCAAGTAGAACTGACAGCCAGAGAACACGAATACGTGTTGACACGAAAGCCATCAGTGTGGAAGGAAGAAAAAGGAAGCATACAAGTGAATGAATGTATACTTTATGGCAAGTACGTGCTTTCATGGCCGATTAATGTGCGATGTGCGAGAAGAATCCCTGGATAAAACCATGGACAAAACGCACGTATTATAGGTCCGCAGGACCATGGACCTGGCTAGGTCCATGGCAGGACCGAGTGTGGTTTCCAGGTGGCAAGTCCAGCACAGCTAGCTGCTAAAATCAATAAGTGCATTGTTTGCTTTATACAACTTCCCCCTCCTACCATGGAGCTATGATCCTAATAAACTCCCCTCTCAAAAATCAAATTTAAAAAAAAAATAACTGAAATCTTACTTTTACTCACTTTTTCTCACGTTTTAGATATGTAGTGGAAAAAATCGCAGCTGGCAATACAGTCTCGTATCAGTGCAGTGCAATCAGTGTACAGGACGCTGACGGGACATACACACAGGCACTGTCATTGCCACACGGTGCCCCTGAACCTCAAAATCTCAAATTTCACGGTTACGAAAATTACAAAATTTGGTAGCCCGTATTGTCACCCTTACCAGAAGAAATACTCACATTACCCCTGTTTTGTCCTCATTGCATTGGTTACCCGTTGAATCTCGCATTGCATTCAATTATTATTATTTGTTTTTCATTGCATACACGGATCTGCCCCAGAGTACAATATTAATATGCTGACATTTTACAATCCTCCCAGATGTTAAAGGTCATCCGATTGTAGATTACTTGTTGTTCCAAAAACAAAGATATCATGGGGGGGGGGGGGGAGAAATCGGTCATTTGCACATGCCGGACCTTACCTTGGAATCAGTTGCCTCAAGCTATCCGTTACATTTCGAATGTTGACTCCTTTAAAGTTGCCCTCAAGACTCAATTGTTCGCAACCGCTTTCCAGTAGGATTGTATAGGGCCTACAGAGGATGCCGTGTTTTTTTTTTCATCATTATTGTTTCATTCATTTTCATGTACATGCGTGTGTAATGATTTTTGTACTTAAAAATTCACTTTTCCTACTTCGCCTTGAGCACGTTATATAGTCATGTGGAATTGGCGCATTATAGGTACCCTGTATTATCATTATCATTATTATTATTATTGTTATTATTATTATTATTATTATTATTATTATTATTATTATTATCACTCCGTGAATGCATTTTATTTGCTATAGCATACAATTCTCAACATGCACGCACGCAACGCACATTGTTGTTACCCACGAAATATTGTCAAGCTGTATTTCAGAAGCCCTGGCAAAGAAAGGCGAACGACATATCAAGCTCGGCATATCAAGCCAAAGGTGAACAGTCTCGCCATGTTTCGCTGGCTTGGTGAATGGATGAATGGATAGATCGAGATTACTGCATGTGGTTGATTTTTTTTTTTCTGGGGACTTACTCTCGCAAGCAACTGCTCCTATAGGTTCCCGCACCGCACACATTTTTATTCATCCGTCATGAATGTAATGTACTTGAGATTGATTTCAATTGATTTTGAGTTATGTAGGCCTAATGATGTTATTATAGTCTGTATATACTGAACTCATGATTTATGTGTTACTTTACACTGTCATGGATAAATGTTGCAAATACAACACTTTGTATGGGAACTCATATGAAATGAACTGAAATAAGATATAATGATGATTTGAGAGAACGGAAGTAGCTGCTGAAGATTTTTACTCTGCCTGCAATGCCGCACCGAAGAACGATATACCCTGGCCCTGGTTCATAAAGCTGTTCGTAGAGTTACGAACAGCTTATAAATGGCCGGTGATCAGTTCTGATGTGCTATACTTATCAGAATTTCAATAATTCAGCATAAGAACTGATCACCAGTCGTTCGTAAGTCGTTCGTAACTTTACCAACAGCTTTATGAAACCCCCCCCCCCCGATTTCTTCTTCTATATCTATAACCTTACATCCTGACAGTATAAAAGTACGATAAATTACTTCAAATATAAGACCGGTCATTCAAGCTAACATTAGAATAGACGATTACAGAATTAAATTACACATTGCTGGAAAAAAAAATGTTCTGGTATCATAATATGAAGATCGACATCAAACATAGGCCTACTGATCAATACTGGCAATATGAGACAGACACACCTTTGCATAAAATCAGTTATTTACAGTCATAAGTGCCAGCATTTTTGGGTCATTCATCTGAAGATTTTTATGATGAAAACGTATGGTTTTGATATCCTTCTACCATCAAAGAATAGTATACTTACCAGTAAGTGTGATGTATAGAGTGATGCCGAAGTGATATCTTCAGATTAATGCTAGCTCAAATCTAGACGCTACGTGCATTTGAACTTAGTCGCACAATCAGTTATAAAGCCGTGTGGCAAAAATAACTCGACGGAAGAATTACATCAATTTGATACGTAGTCATATACAAATGAATTTTATGACTTTATATTTAAACACTAATAAACATGACGTGTCGACAGTTTAGAGCCTTATAGTGTAGGTCACGTTTACATTGCATACTATGTGGAATAGTAAAAAAAAAAAAGAGAAAAAAGTCACAAAATCTGTAATGAGTGAATGATATTCCGTATGTAGTTAGAATGAGCTTTCTGGTGATGTAGCGATGATGGTGGAGGTGGTGGTGATGATGATGATGACGATGATGATAGAGTAATGGTTATACCATGGACCTACCACACATGGACATATACATCGCTCGTTTATTATTATTTGTGGGAGCGCCGTGGCATAGTGGATAAAACTCCCGACTCCCGACCGGAGGACCCGAGTTCGAATCCCGCCCAGTGCTTACGTCCTTGGACAAGATGCTTCTACCCATGATGCACCATGTCCCTCTCGACCCAGGTGTATAAATGGGTACCTGGCAATGCTAGGGTAATAATAATGGCGGGGACCTTGAGCAGTGGTAACACTGAAGAGGTTACCCTGTGTAAATAAGACCTTATTATTTGACAGAAAGATATTATTCAGAGGGGTGAAGATTCAGATGCAAGTTTCTTCACGTCGTCTCCCTCTACAAATTAAATTTGTTAAGATCGCAACTGTTGATCTGTAGATTAACAAACATGTCGGAAAATATTATTATTATTACCTTATCATTATCAATATTATTTATCATTAATTCAAAGACCTGTTTCTATAAAGAGCGCCACAATAACATGACAGCCAGCCTGGAGTAAAGACAAGACAGCGCTTTGAGATATCTAAAAACTACATGCGCAGAAGATAGTATCTCTCTTAAATCAAGAAAAATGCACGTGCAGTAATATACATTGGGAAATCATCGCTCAATTAATTTCATTTGCGAAACGCACGTACTGTACGAGAGAAAGCAAGTATTTCCGCAGGTTGGTTGTAATTTGTAATCTAATTTTTCCCATTTTTCGTACATTGTTTCAAACATGGACAGTAACTGTAGACAACATCATTACCGTTAAGCAACGTTGCACGCGCGTTAAACGCCCACTTCAGTAATTACTAATTTTGTGACACGAAATTTAATGTGAAGTTTTGTCGCAGTTAAGTCTGAAAAGGCACCTATACGCGAAATAAAACCGAAATGAGGGAAATGGTCTTTTGTCAGTGACGATACACAATCGTCATTGTCCCAAATCTGAATGTACTCATCAAGATGCACATCGTGGCGGTGATGCACTATCTATAGGTCGGGTCAAAGAAAGACCTCCGTTCATAGTCCATGTGTGTAGTATAGGTCCATGCCATATTTGCCCATACAGTATAGGCGGCGATAAGGCGCTGCCAGTACAATGTATATCACCCTCGAGTCCTTCTACATTATACACAGAGTAAGTTATTGTCAATACTATATTATACGACAATAACTTCACACATTTTGATTACAAAGGACAGAGAGGGGCAAACAGTGTGTCCTTTTAACCCGCCATCCTGAATTGTCTATTTGTTGTTGTTGTTGTTTTTTCTCCATATTATTAAAAGAAAACCATCAGATTCCAATTAAAGTCTGATGAGATGTTTCACATAGAAAATTAAAGACGTTGGATAGCCCATCAAGTAACGATGATTGCCACTCTTGGTCTTCCATGGTGCCCGGTTTAAAACCAAGAGTCTGCTGTATGAAGGAACATGATTTTATCCATTTGACAACAGTGATATCAGCGGTATAACTGCAAGGTGTGGAAAAAAACCACATACACACTCGCAAACCCATTTAGCATCGTATTATGAATAACAACGCAAGATCTCCATGTATGTTCTGTCTCTATATTGATGGGCTTCTGCATCAACTGCAGGCACTCGGTGAAGGATGTTACATGGGTCAAATGTTTAGTGGCGTTTTCTCATATGCTGATGATTTGATCATTTTATCCCCAAATGTGTCAGCTCTGAAGGAAATGATTACTATCTGTCAAAAATATGCTTCTCAATTTGATTTGAAGTTTAATAGTGACAAAAGTCAGCTTATTATATTCAAATGTGATGGAAAAGAAGTTGTAGATCCAAGGATAACAATTAATGGAGAGTATGTGAAAGTTGTAGACAATATAGTCATCTTGATCATATTATTACAAATGATATTTTGCATGCTGATTTGTCTAAAATTAATGGTGATTTTAAACGTCAGTGTAATATTTTACTGAGTAATTTTAGATATGCCAAGTGTGAGGTACGTAATGTTTTGTTTCAAAAATTTTGTGGTAGCTTTTATGGCTCTCAGTTATGTCCATTATATGACTCCTCTTTAGATGCGTTATATAGACACTGGAGAACTGCTGTTCGAAGAGTATGGAAAATTCCATGGCAGACACATAATGCATTCTTGCCTTTTTTATCAGCAATGATGAGCCCTGAATTATGGTTCCATAGAAGGTGTTTGAATTTTATAATAAAATCTTTAAACACAAAGAATCAGATTGTTTCTTATATAACAGGAATGAGTAGATTTGGAGCATATTCTGTACTAGGTGGTAATTTGAGATTTTTGAATAGTAGGTATTTTTTAGACCAGTCGAAGATAAATGAAAGATGGAAGGCATTATGCGTTGAGATGGATAAAGCCATGAGGAATGCCGAGCAAATAAGGGAATTGATACATAGGCCTATGAGGGATTACAAAGAATTTTCTTTTTTAAACCCTCAAGAATGTAATGAGTTGATTTCGTATCTGTGTCTACATTAAGGTGGCATAGTGTAGCTGGAATGAAATACTTTCAGGGAGAATGAGTTTTTGTACTGGCTACACTATTATACAGAACATAGAGTAAAAGATGCAATTTTTTTTTTCTTTTTATATCATCATGACTGCTTCGGGGACAGTTGTGCGTATACGGTTGCATAGTAGAACATCGTACTTATTGAACAATGTGTGCATGTCTATGAGAGCATGCACTTGTGTGTACACATCATGTACATTGTACTAGTAGTCAGAGAGTGAGGTACATTGTGCTGGATTGGGTGCGTAGTTTTTTTAGCCGGGATACGGATGGGTGCTGTGCTCCACTCACTTCCCCGAACAGTCAGAGCGGGCACGGGTGAGGGAGGGTTGATGGGCGAAAATATGTGGATATCTGTTGGATCTCCCTGAGGGCAATTTTAGACCTATGTGTGTGTATGTTTAATTTTTTTTTTCTAATATTTCATTTCTGTATCCATGTCTACACATTGTATCTGCATGTTTTTAGGAATATTTTACTGTATATATATGTGCTTTGTAAGAAGCGAATAAAGAATATAGTAATAATAAAAGAGTGAATGTGCTAGGTATGTGAGCATTTTGGAGGGATTTTGTATTGAGTTCGTTTTCCATTCATTCGGATTGTATTGCGTCGCCTATAACAGAAGTCTCCACAATTGTATATTTTTTGTCATGTAATGGCTTCCCTTATCACAAGCAAAGGCGTATAATGAATTATGTCCTGACGTTTGTAAGAGAAAGGAGACTTCGCTATGTATAATCTCAATTATGACTTTTAACTTATAATATGACAAAGAGAAAGATATCATTGTAATCATTTTATCTCTTTGTTATTGTTGTTACCACCCGGAGGATCCACAGATTTGAATTATAGAAGCTTGCAAAAGTAGAGTTGTCGTCAAACATAGCATGATTGTCTTGCGAGGATATTTTTGTCTACCGACTTTGTGGATGTGTTTATATGTGTATTAGTCAGTGGTTTTCTATGTTTGTTTGTTTAGTTGTTTGATTTTTCATTTATTTGTCACTGTTTGTATAGTAATAACTGCATGAAATGTCTTAACCACTGAAGACACAAATAGCAGACCATCATTTTAAGTTGATCTCTTAATGTTAAATCCTTTGCGAAACACACTCAGGTCCTACCGAATGTACCTATCTTCACTGACGTCACCCAGCATGCGCTTGTCGACATGGACCAGATAATCCCGCAAATAAAACAAAAACAAATACAAAAAAAGAACACTGTTCTTCAGCACTTCGATACCTGTATTACGAGTATTTCCGTCATGAAAGGATCATACAAAACCAGGTTGCAACAAATACATCACAAACAGATGAATAAATGTCGTTAAAATCATGGGTGCTTTTCGTTACAAATAGTTACGCTCAATTAAGCAATAGCAAAAAAAAATCAACAAGATTTATCAGCTTATATGCTGAGACCTTAACGACATCGACAAATTAAGTTTAAAAAAATAAGATATGATTGTTGTTGTTGTTGTTTTTGTGTTGCTCGAAGTAGGTAACTGATATAGATATCATTTGGGATTCGCTAAGTTCTATTTCAACTGGACAACATGCTTTTCACAGCAAAAAAGACCGCGGAATAGATATTAAGATCCAGTAAGTTCGTTTAGATAAAGTCACGAATATCAATTTGTAGTATCATTGTTACATTTTAGCTGTGTTTCTATATGCATCTAGTACCGTCACCACGGTACTATTACCATAACAATGGGCCCATAGTTCTTATTATTTTCTTGGCTCTTGTCCAGTGTACTTGGTATAACAGGAATATCAAATCCAAATCCAAATCCTTTTTTTATATATCAGGACTGGTTAGATAAAGGTATTGCTTGTATTAGTGATCTGTTGAATCATCCTCTACTATGATAGGTAACAAGCTTTTGGAAGAATTAGTTCTTGATTATGACGCTATTAGCTCACATGAGAACAGAAAATATCATTTCTTAATTAAAAATGTACCTCCGGATTGGCTGGTAATACTCGACTTACATCATGATGTAATATTTGACACTATAAAGACACAATTACTAAAAAAAAAAAAAAAATCCTAAATATCCTTACAATGTCATCTTTGGTACATATATACATTCCTGAAAATCATGTATTATTTTGGAGTGACCTCTCTGACCTGAAATCTGTCAATTGGAACAAAGTTCATATCAATAGTTTTAAGTGCTCCCTTAAGCACTCGTATACATTCGTTTCATATTAATGAGGCTCCAATACATTTCAGCTGCCATTTTTGCTATGATGATATATATGTATATACATCCTTAAAAGACACTGATAGTTCACTCACTACATTTTGTCAGGCTATAGATCACATTCAGTACCAGTTTATTTATCTATTTTTTTTAAATAGAAATCCATTGCCATCCATACATAAATCTTTAACATCAAGCCCCACAGGATAAACCAGTCATCCTATCATGATAATAATGAGCGCATGTTGATAAAATATTCACTACATAATTCTAATGACATTCTAAAGTACTTTTGACTATTCTGCATTTCATTCATTAGTCATTGATTACATCTTGGTTTTGTCAGTGATAGATATACGCGTCTTTAAGAATATGGTATCTGGATGTGGAACTGTAATGATTCGTCACAAAATACTGCAGACTACCATTAGAGAGGAAATCTAGCCAAAAATAAATAGATTACAAAAGAAAGAGAAAAATATTCCCTACAGAAAGATACAAAATGACCACAAAAAATCGGGAAAAAAATAAGGAAGATATGACATTTTGAAATTGCACATTTTGGAAGACATTTCTTGACCAGTCCTTATGAATATTCAAAGCAGCAATTTGACCATGTCGTGCTCCCACGTTTTCCTAGTCATTTTATATTGAGAAATGACAAAAATCTCATATTTCAGTTGTATAAACAGAAAACTTGTCTTTTATAAGACTACTCAAAATAAAGAAGAACAAATAGTAACTCTGATATATCTAAGTGTGGGAACATGCTTTTACTTGGATTAGCTAAAAATGACAATTTCATATTTAACATATACACGACAAATTGTGAGGGAATGACATCATCCACTCGCTCATTTGAATAATAATATATTCACAATGACTTATGGTCAAGGAATGTTTTCCGGTAAACAAAACAAAAAATGTGAAATTTCAAAATGTTATTATCTTCATTGTTTTTATTCCCATTGTTTATTTTTGTAGAATTCTGTATTTTATATTTTTCTCTCTCTTTCAAAGTACATATTCATTTTGTGGGGATTGATTTTTTTTATCCAAAGGTTATACAGAAAAGATATGCATCAATTCGTGTCGAAGACAGTATTGTGATTAAAAATTGTGAATATTGCGCATTGATCTTTGACATTTGAATCGCTGCACACAAACATTACGAGCAGAAATAATGGATGCTGTGAAAAAAAAATATAAACGAATCACTGAAACAAAACGTGTTAATCATATTTCTCATTCCATATCACAAAAATGGGGGAAAATCCAGAATTTTGCCTCATATTAATGATCAGATCTCATTCGAATGGCACCTTGATGTCAGACCCCTCCATCTCCTTCTGGAACCACTCTTCAAACATCTCGTGTTGCGCCACGGTGAAATAGTCTTTCCACTTTCCTTTTTTCCCTGCAAAGGAGATAATGATGAAGTCAAGTAAACGGGACAAAAAAGCGTTTTTGGATAGTCTGATAGATCGTCTCCCATCTCCCCTACCAATGGAAAGAATCTTAGTGCAGAACTGTCATGGTTTATTTTTCATGGGATTTCTTGTGTGCATGTGTGTGTGTGTGTGTGTGTGTGTGTTTGGCGAGTTTTCGCCGTTTTGCTTTTATTGTTGTTTTTAAGACTCAAGAGCGTATGTGTTTGGGATAATTTGTGCACCCCCCTACCATAACGGTATCAGTAAGGGCTATTATATACTTCAAGAGTTGGGGTGTTATCTGCATGTATAGTTGTTGGGCTAATATAAACTTCATCCTGTTGAAATATTTTTTTTTTCTTTTTTCTTTTCTTTTTTTTTCTTTCATTACCAAGTACAGACTCTTACCTTTAAAGAGAAAAGTGAGCCTAAGCGTCTCTGCCTGCTGTTCTTTATGGTCATCGGCTTTCTTCTTGTAGGTCTTCAGCATGGAGGACAGAGAGCTGTTCTCGACAACTCTCTGTAAAACCTCATCCGATAGAGGGCGTCCAATGTGATCAGCCACCATTCGAATGTGTTTCACAGGATCCTGCACGACAAATTTCAGTTCATTTTATATAAAAACATATCATGCATTGTCATTGTTTCTGACATGTTGACAGAGAAACGTCAGCCGATACTAAATAACATCTAAGCCATTAGAAATCAGACTCAGTTGTTAATAATGGTAGTTTCTGTCACTGTTCAACTGTTTGCCAACATTCGACATTGCATAAACGCAAGCGCTCATTAATGTAAAATAAAATACGGTTCGTTTTTCCGAAGGTTGGTCATTCCTAAACACAAAACGTCCTGTACAAGTGTATATCATAGATGGTATATTCGTTAATCCAAAAAATGAAATAAAGGTCGTTATCCCCCCCCCCCTTCCCCCAAGGTTCATTGTGCGGACAAATGAACCTTCGGACTAACGAACTGTAGCTAGCTGTAATACGGTATCATTAAACACCCTTTCAACACAGCAGTAAATGATTTCTTCGTGGATTTCATCAACGAAAAATTTCTACATACCCGTAAGATGTCTTCGTACCACACAAAGAGCAAGTTTTTCTCTTGTCGAATCTCCCAAAATTCTTTCAGATGATCCGCCCATGGTCCATATTCTATACCTGGAAGAACAAATATGACCCATTCTCACTCACACTTTCAGCAGAGCTGACTGACAACTTTCCTTTTTTTATGTAAGACTCTCATTTATAATCAAGATTTTCATAAGTTAAAGCAGGGAGGTGACTTCTCTCACCATCCTGGTTACAGGCATTATTTACCATTTGCAGATGAAACAAATAACCAGCTTTAGTGCTTTAAAATAGTTCTAAAATGTGAGTCAGGGATAGAAACAACCAATGTGAAAAATTTAATCAGTACAATTGATGTTAAGTTTTGTTAAGAATACAAAATGTGAACAATAGTTATTATAAAAATGTTTCTAGACTAAACCATCTACAGTCATGGTTTATTGAGAACAATGTGATATTTCCCTACATTTTAGGTTTTCTTGCTAAATTTTTATGGATGTGTTGTGATACAACTGACCTACACATTATGCATCAAAATAATGTGATATCTCTAACATTTTCAAATCACTGCTCCCAATGATAAACAGTACCTTCAGTTCAGTTCAAATTTATTTCGGTTTTTTTTTTCAATGAAATAATATATAGACATAAATGTAACTTTCTTCAGTGACAAAATGATGCATGTAAACATATGCAAAGAAAACAATGATTAAAAACTTACAATAAGGATACATTACAATGGTTGGTAAAGTAACGAAAGTGAAATAATTTTCAATATGCGCTGTGTGAAAAAAAAAACAAACAAACAGAGGGACTCACTAAAAAGACAGAGCTTGTAGAATGTGGGCCCCACTTAGGTAAAAAGATTTGCTGCAAAGATTTTATTGAAAAAGCAACCAATAAAAATCAAGAAAAAAGCTAGTGAAAAAGCAACAATGAATTTTATAATGTCCACCTTTAAGATGGACATTATACAATTTATTTACTTTTAGTGTATGATACCCTCATTATATCATCGCTTCAAAATCTCATCATTGCTTACCCATACAGTCAAAACCTGTCAAGTCATTTCTCACTTTATGCACATGCACGTTAAATATTCCTCTTTTCAAATTCTTTTCAATATGGGAAATCGACCGTTTGTTTGACGTGCGATGACGTCATCCACCAATATGCAAATACGGGTGTGACAGTTATTTTACCTTTTCGAAACTTTCATGACACATGACTCTCTTCATATTCTTTCAATTATTAGTGGAATTTCAGAACAGTTTATTCATTTCACATCAAAATTATTGGAGTTAGCTTTGATGTAACAATGAGAATATTAGAGTTTGGATGCATTGACTACACTTTTGTAATCTACTTTTTCGATAAAAATAGATGTTCTGCTATACACTTTCAAGTAAGAGCTGAATTTTCTCCCGATGCTTCTGGTCCAAAGCTTGATGTGAGGAGAAGATGGCAGACGTTCCGGTGGTCCCAATTGACCTTTCCGTCTGGAGCTCTGAATGTTGATTTAGAAAAATATTTACCGAATTTAGACAGCTTATGTATACTCACTTCCGTCGACAAACTGCTGAATGTTTTTCTCCCACGAGAAAGGAATATCTCTGGGGTAGTTCTTCGTAAAGTTGTACCATGACACCGCAGTGTCCTTTGGGTTCCGAGCCACGTAGATTGCCTGCATGAATATGACGTCAACAATCTCTTTATTCTTATTCATCGTTGATTCAGTGTGCCTTCATCTTAGTAATTACGTGCAGTGATATCGTTAATATTAGATATTCACATTACGAGACAAACTTTGCTACTTCGTGCAGGCACGACTATTAAAGCGTCAAGACCTATCTACACTGATGTAGGCCTGCAGACGATGGCCAAAAAGTGGCTTAAAAAAGGTTCAACTGGCAACTATCGTATAACAAGCAAATTCTAACTTTTTTAAAAAGTATACATCCTGACAATATCCCACCTGAAATTTACCCAAAAAAATCTAATCGGAACATGCTCAAATGACGTCATCAAAATGGCCTCTTAAGATCTGCAATTTTGCCAGAGTAATTGTCACTTCGACATCTCTAATAATAAAAATTGAATTTTTCGGAAAGGAGGTAATTCTAGCTACAGTAATGCTATTTCTCATGTACCTCAGGTCATCAGCCATCAATCATGCTCATTTTCAGTTGAGCTGGTGAGTTGTACGCATACCAATAGCGTTTCTATAGCAACCTTACACTGACGTAGTAGAAATAAACAAAAAATTCATAATAGTTTTCATAATTTTCATTTAATTTGTTGAAATATAATAAGAATGCCTAAATATATATTTTTTGATGTGTCTTGTTGGTTTTAGCGAAGTGCCGAACCAATTTCCGTCTTAATCATGTGTTAATATGGGGGAATATAGTCATTGCCATGGTAACGCTTTCATGAAAAAAAAACCCTAAATGATAAAATGTAATTCCTTCTACGCAAATAGTTATAAATTAAGCTTAATAACTTTCAAATAAGTAGGTGCCCAGTAAACGTATCCAGTCACTAGATGACTCAACTTATTGTAAGGCTAACCATGGTCACCAAAATTGTTTCCATGGCAACGAGAAAGAGCTTCGGAAACAGGTTTACGCAATGGAATGAGAGTGCAATTTCAACATATCTGTCAAGTGTCATTTTGCTTGTGTATTCTGTTTATCAAAATATATTAATATGGATGTCACATTTGAGGTAAAGAACTATGTGACAATCTGTATTAATTACATTGCATTTCTTGGAAACAATCGTGCCCTTGCTATAAGGCATGACAGCATGTACGTTTGAAACATAATATATTCGCGTCATAGGATAATATATGTTTTCTATATTGCCAAGGGGATAAAGGGCATTTTGGGGGCACACGGCACCGGGTCGCCCTTCAATATAAGCACCCTCTTTATCATGTAGATCTTGTATGGTAAATCTTCTATCATTTCGATGACTTTTCATTGATGTAAGAGTATATTTGCTGCATTGCCGGACCTACTTTTAAAACAATTCACGTTAGAACAACTGTATTTGCGTTGCTAATATCCGTATTTTGTAATAAAGGCCGTGAGTGTAGGTGTAAATTTAGACACCTCCTCAAAGCTTACCTTTGAATGTTCACCTTTTTTAAAATGTAGCTATTGTAGAGCAATGCTTCCTCTAGTAATTGGTTGCATTTTTGTATACAAAAGTGCCTTTGCAATACGGCACGATGGAATTTCGAAAACATGCACGTTTGGAACATATACATATTTGCGTTATATGATATTACAGTGTTTTTTATATTGCGGTGAGGGTGGAGTATTTTTGGCACATCCCACATGGTTGCCGTTTAATGCGCACCCTCTTCACTGTATAGATCTTGTAAAGTTAAGTCTCTTCTATCATTTCCATTGCTTCCCGTCGATGAAAATTGTATTTGCTGTATTGCCGGGACTACTTTTACAACCATTCACGCTAGAACAACGGTATTTGCGTTGCTAATGTTATGTGTTCTGTAACAAGAGGGCGTAAGCTTAGGTGTGAATTTAGACACTTCTCAAGGGATTAATTTTAAATGTTCACCCTTTTGACAATTTATTTATTGTAGAGCAATGTCTCCTCTGTTAATAAGTTGTATTTCTTGGACATAAAAGTGCCTTTGCTGTATGGCACGATGGCATTTTGAAATCATACACGTTTGGAACATATATAATAATATTCGCGTTATAGGATTTTATATGTCTTATATATTGCCGTGAGGGTGGAATATTTTTGGCACATACCTCAGGGTTGCCATTTAATGTCCACCCTCTTCACTGCATAGATCTTGTAAAGTTAAACCTCTTCTATCATTTCCATGACTTTTCATTGTTAAAAAGTGTATTTGCTATATTGCCGGAACTGCTTTTAAAACCATCCACGCTATAGAACAACGATGTTTGTGTTGCTAATATCTATATTTTGTCTTAAGGGGGCTTGAGCGTAGGTGTACTTTGGACAAATCCCATGGGGTTGTCTTTTAATGTTCACCCTCTTGACGATATGGATATTGTTGAGCAATGTCTCCTCTATTAAGTACAACGTATTTTTGAGAACAAAAGTGCCCTTGATTTACGGCTCGATCGAAGTTTGAAAACATATATGTTTGGAACATATAGTGTATTCGCGTTAATGATATTCAATGTTTTCTATATTGCCATGAGGGTGGTGCACTTTGGGGGCACATCCCACAGGATTGGCATTTAATGTACATCCTCCCACTAAATAGATATTTGGAAGCAACGCTTTTCCTATCATTTCCACGACATTCATTGATATAAAAGTGTGTAGCCGTATTGCTGCAACTACTTCTAAAACCATGCATGCACGAAAGAACGTCGGCATTTGCGTTCATAGTATCCGTGTGATGTAATTACGGGTCTTGAGCGGCGGTGTAATTCTGGAGATTTCCCAAGGGATTGCTTCTGAATGTTCACCCTTTTGACAATATAGTTTTCTTTTTGTAATTATATTGCATTTCTTACAAACAAAAGGGCTATTGCTCTACAACCGTAACGATCGGGAAAATGTGAAGGCATGGAAAATTGAAACATATTTGTGCTGTATGCTAGTGCATGTTTCTATATTGCCATATGATTGCCGTGGGGTTAGATGATTTTGAACACATCCCACTCGGTTGCCGTTGAATGTGCACCCCTTTGACTATATGATGATTGCAAAGCAGTGTCTCTACCATTTAGAAATCATGAAAAGTAAAGTGTCTTTACTTACCACTCGGCAAAACGATTTTACATGCATGTACAAGTGAGTTTGCTTTGGCATAAATGCATGTTTTGTTAATCTGTTTCAGGACCACGACGGTCAGGGTAGGGGTAATCTGGGCACTTCCCAAGGGCTTGACAAAATATATATTGTAAAGCAACGTGTCCTATATCACCTTAATTGCATTTTACGAACATAAAAGCGTATGTGCTACACAGGCGGAAGAGCTTTTCAGAGGTATGTAACCATGAAACATTTTTCTCGGTTGTATACTGCATGTTTTTCATCGCCTTTAGGATGCATGGAGTTACTTTGAGCACCTCTCCTAAGGTGGTCTTTGCAAGTGAGCCCTTTGGACTGCATAGACATTGTAGATCAATGTTGTTATTTTATCTCTACCCCGGCAACTTTTATAGAAAAAAAGTGTCTTGATATGGCAGGAATCCAATTCAATACGACTCAATTTAATTTTTATTTCATTTTCAACAAGAACAGATCGAGACATCACTTTCTTTGTAAAAGAAAATGAGGTGCGTAAAACTATGTCGAATGAAACGAATTTACAATGATGATAGCACCATACGATAATTATACATAAACATAAAACTCAAGTGATAGTCATAAAACTCAAGGAACGACTTCTTTTTTGAGACATGCACTTTTGGAACGACTGTAATTGCGTTGATATTTGCCTTACAAAGAGTCATGTATAGAGGCAATTAATGTGGGTACTTCCCATATAGTACGCTCCCTTCGAATGATAACCACTCTAACTATGTCAGTGTAAGTCAAAATTGCAGAGCAATATATCGTCTGTTGACTCCGTTGAATTTCATTTAATTAAAGTTTCTTTGCTAGAGGACCAAAAGGACTGTTTAAAGGCATGTACCCATAGAACATAATTATGTATTTGCGTTGGTACATGATTATTGCATGTCTTATAGACTGCCTTTGGGTGGGGTAATTTTTGGCGCCCTCCACGTGGTTGCCTTCGTATGTGAACCATTTTTACTCTATAGATATTGTAGAACAAAAATTCTTCTATAACTTTCACTGAATTTTAATGGAAATGAAACTAAAAGGACGTTATGCACAGAGTTTTTTCGCTTCAAACAGCTGTATTCACGTGTGTATAATTATGTTTTGTACCGATCCGTGAGAGTATAGGTATGAATTCGGGTACCTCCCTACGAGTCGCTTTGACTGTGCACCACTTTTTAAAGATAATTATACACATTGTAGGAAAATGTCTCTGTCACTGCCAATTCTATTTCATGGAAATAAAAGAGTCTTTGCTAGACGGCCAAACGACTTAAAAAAAAAAAAAATCTCGTACGCTTAAAACAACGGAAATCGCGTTGGTTGATGCATGCTGTGTAAATGGTCGTGGGGATAATATGATCGACTGGGGTGACTTTGGGCACTACCTACAGGGTTTCCTTTGACTGTGCCATCTTCAATATCTCAAAACCCTCAAGGATGCAAGAGATGAATCATCAAGATTCGAGCAAACCACCCTCCAAATAGAGTTCATTCATTACAAAATTAGACAAGTTATAGATGTTGACACTTGTTTAATTTCGTACTTTTAAGCTATCATTATCTGGTGGATAACAGACTCTAATTTTATGATATTATTCATGCTAGTTTACTAAGGCTGTAAAGTTTGGGTTTGGTGAAGAGAAACTGAAATATCATATTTGAACACTCTTGATATGCTCATATCGGGCACCTTGATGCATTAGAATATTCCGTTGGCTCGGAACCCTTTGCATATTATGCAAGAGGCCGAGATTATATAGGCCTACGTGGAAATGTTTGCATCGCACTAACTCACATTGCAAACATAGGTTTCAACATTTTCGGTGTTCCAATCTGAAACCTAGAAGCAATGTTTTCATGGAAATACTGTATTTTTATCATTATGGGAGCTAATTTGCATACTATGCAAATGAGGCCCAGACTATGTAGGGCCTACATGGAAATAGTTGCATCGCACGAACTGACATCGTAAACATAGATTTCAACACTTTCGGTGTTCCAGTCTCAATCCCTGAAGCATTTTTTTTTTCATGGAAACACTGTATTTTTATCATTAGGCCTATGGGAGCTAATTTGCATATTATGCAAATGAGGCCCAGACTACGTACATGTCATGGCGAATGTTTGCATCACACTAACTGACATTATAAACATAGGTTTCAACACTTTCGGTGTTCCAATCTAAAACCTAGAAGCATAGTTTTCATGGAAACACTGTATTTTTATCATAATGGGTGCTAATTTGCATATTATGGAAATTTAGCCACTATGCCCCACTGGATTTCTTGGGACTTTGAGTAAGGTGTTTAGTAGCCCATAACAAGTAGCACTGTAGTGGAATTTCCTACTGCAATTAGTATGGTGGGTGAAACCCTATTTTGACTGGACTAATGTGATCTATGACAAAATGTGTATCCAGTTTCTGTTAACAGTGCTTCATTTCTTTCAGAAGTACAGTATTTGTTGTAGTAGTCCATCGAGTATAATGAGCTTGCTTTGATATCGTACAGAAATCCATGCAAGACCCGTTTCACCGACATTGATTTCAGTGAGATCAGTGTCAATTAGTGTTTTCAGTTTCACTTATCAAGTCCTCGTGACTGAAACATAATAAAAAAAGTGAGATAGCGAGACTGAAACCAGTGAAGTGAAACTGAAACCAATGAGAAGTTTGGTGAAACACCCTACAGGACTGTAAGAAAGGAACAGCCATGAACTAACAAGGGGGGCTGAGGTGGAGGAGGGTCTCATCTAATATGAGAAATTGACTTAATCTATGTTCTATGCCTAATTGGCTTGAACGAAATGTCAGATTGTCTTATGATTGTGCCAAATGCAAAACGAAAAACAACAAAAAATCCAGCTACTGAGATGGAATATACATAATACACCACTAATAATGAAAACTGTGATATCTGGACAGCTGTGTTATACTCACGTAATGGCTACAGGCAAATTTGAGTGTAACCATGGTAGCTATGGTCTCTCACAGGTTAGGTCTCAACTCTAGTCTATTAAATTTACATACTTATATAAATTTAGAATGGTGTTTATCGTTGAGAGGGTGTTGCATTTTTTGTTTGAGAAAAAAAAATGTTTTCAGCATAAAGTTGCCATAGAAATGATCTACTTTGGGCTCAGATTTTTTGAAAAGAGGTCACAAATGGGCCCAATTTTGTTTGAAGAAAGGCAGGAAATAAGAAATACATACACTGGCAACTTATCTAATGATTATAATGTCAGTTGTATAATGAACACTTGAGATATCCTAAAATTCTAATTGATTTTTTTTTTTTTTTTTTTTTTTTTTTTGGTTTTGGGGTGGCCATATTGATGACGTCATTTGAGCATGTTCCGACGCAGAAATTTCGGGTAAATTTTACTGGTAAGTTTGTTAAGACATATACTTTCAAAAAATTACAAAATTTGTTTGTTATACGATAGTTGCCAGTTGACCCCCAAATTCAGCCTCAATCCGCAGGCCTAATGGACCTGCCAATTAAAACAATGTCTATAATACTTTCATTATCTTCTTCAGCATGATGCTTAAACGGACCACGGATGACCTCGGTGACGAGGACGGCATTTACATTCGATACCGCACCGATGGTAGCCTGTTCAACTTACGACGTCTACAGGCCCACACCAAGACTGTAGAGCAACTGATTCGAGAGCTACTTTTTGCCGATGATGCTGCCCTCGTAACCCATACAGAGGCTGCCCTGCAACGTGTAACATCCTGCTTTGCAGAGACATCTCAGCTCTTTGGTCTCGAAGTCAGCCTGAAGAAGACAGAGGTTCTCCATCAGCCTGCCCCCCAGGAAGCGTATTGCCCACCCCACATTACAATCTGTGAGAAAGAATTGAAGGCAGTCAAACAGTTCACCTACCTGGGATGTATCATCTCCTCTGATGCAAAAATCAACAAGGAAGTGGATAATAGACTGGCAAAGGCTAATAGTGCTTTTGGCAGACTCCACAGACGTGTCTGGAAAAACAAGCACCTCAAGAAAGTCACAAAGATCAGTGTTTACAGAGCTGCGGTACTTACCACCCTCCTGTATGGCTCTGAGTCCTGGGTCACTTACAGACACCACCTACGACTCCTGGAACGTTTCCACCAACGATGTCTGCGCTCTATCCTCAACATCCATTGGAGCGACTACATCACAAACGTGGATGTGCTTCAACAAGCAGGGATCACCAGTGTCGAGGCCATGCTGTTGAAAACGCAGTTGCGATGGGCAGGGCACGTCACGAGAATGGAGGATCACCGTCTACCCAAGATCACTCTCTATGGTGAACTCTCCACTGGGCACCGTAACAGAGGAGCACCAAAGAAGAGGTACAAAGACTCTCTGAAAAAGTCTCTATCTACCTGCAACATCGACTATCGGCAGTGGTCATCCCTTGCCGCTGACCGAGGGTCCTGGCGACAAACAGTCCACCAATCAGTGTCCTCCTTTGAGAACAACCGTAGGGCTACTCTCGAAGAAAAGCGAAGAAGGAGGAAGAACCGTGTTGCCACAACACAAAACCCGGACTTGTCATTCCCCTGCAGCCGTTGTGGTCGATTGTGCCTGTCACGAATTGGCCTCTTCAGCCACCAGCGAGCTTGCGCCAGACGTGGACGTCAATGCCCCTAAATCTTCGTTTACGAAGCAAAGCCAAGAAGAAGTATACGTGTTCGTGATTATGATTTGTGTAAATGGAAAGCTTACGTGTGGGTCAACTTTTAGGGTTTTAGTTCATAAAAATGGATTCAGTCAACGTAATAATTATGCTACTTTGCCACTTTCTCCATTATAATGATAATTATGTCATAGTGTGCATGGTGACAAAACAAGGAGAAGCAAAATACATGAAATGCATAATATCGAAAACTTGAGGTACATGCACTTTATACATCGATCAGGAGGTATTAGCCAGCAAGGGTCGGCATGCAGTTGCCTGTTTGATCAGTCTCATGACGCACGTCAACCTAAAAGACTTCTTGCTGGCTTCTGAGGCAAAGCCAGGGCGTTACAGTTCATTATTCGAAGGTTCGGTATTACGAAGCATCGTAAACCGAAGATTCGTTATTCCGAAGGTTCGTTATTCTGAATATTCACTAACCGAAAATGAAACGTTCGTTGTTCCAAAGGGTCCTTAATCCGAAAATATATATTTTTTTATTCCGAAAACGAACGAAGAAAAGTGCTAGACAACACTGGTCCAAGTGTTGTTTAGCACTGTCTTGTTTACATTCAGTTGCCACGACCATATAGTATCACGGCTTTTTGCTTGCTTGTTTATGTTTTCTTTCCTTCCTACTTGCTCTACTTATACCCTTGCTTTACAGGGTGATTAAGCACAAGCTTGTTTGCTTTATAATGGTCATTTTCTCTTCTTCTTTTTTTTTCACATTGTGTCTTAGCAGTCACTTTTTCAATTTGTGGAGTGTCTTTACGACGTTGATTTAAGATAAAACGTTTTGCATCTCATGAGGAACCTGATTTTATAGATGGTTCTAGGACAATTCATACCCCCGGGAAAATTATCCCAGACCCTCTCCCTTACGATAACCCTAATCCCAATCTTGAACCTATTCCTAACCCTAACGCAAACTCTAACCTTAAACCTAACCCTAACCATTATACGAAGAGTTTGTTCGCAAAAACCGATAAGTCCATTTCCGAAGATTTTGAAATATACGGTTTCTGTCATAAAGTACAAAATAATACCTTTTAAATGATACATTGGTCACTACATATAAAAGTATATTTTTGAAGTTATGGTCAAAAGAAGCAAACATTTCCCTATTATTCTCTTTATTTTTCTTAACCTTTAATCGCAAATATCCCCATTTGGCAAATATGGACTTATCGGTTTTTGCGAACAAACTCATTTACCAATTGCCCAGATACGGAAAAAGCGCCCAAGCTTTTTGACCACCCTCATTATTCTTTTACTTTGCTATTCTTGAATATGATTATAATATTATGCTTGCTGGAAATATATTCTTTACATCAAACATATTTTAAAATTGTTTGATAATCTCCACATATAGCATTTACACAGACTCAGCATGACTTATATTAGGATGACAATCTAACGACTAGGTCTATAGAAAAAATACAGTGTAACAAAACAGAGAAATATGAAATGTTGTAGTTACATGCGACACACGTGAAGCGCGCATTCAAAAATTGTAAGTGGATGAAATTCCCCACCCTAGCTCTCCATTCCCTTCCTACGCTTACCTTTCCTTTTTCAAGCAAGTCTCGTGGCATGTATTTCAGTCTGAGATGAGTTTGGATGACTCTCGGTGAGGGCGCTTCTTTTATCTTCTCCATGAATGGCGTCATGTCCGGAGGATTCTGTTCTTCCTCCTCCTTAGTGTCCGGCAGTTTCTGGTCCAGGTCGATCATTTCAATCAGAGTAGAGCTGGAAGAGCGGTCGATTTTCTCTGGGTAGCCGTCCGAGAGGATGAGACCAACAATTTCCAACATCCAGTGGGTTCCTGCCAGTTAAAGAAAAAATGGATCTTATCATTGATATGTACTTTCACATTATACCGGAGATAATATAGCATCTTTTATAATCTGGAGTAAAATAAACAGCTGCAATAAGCATGTGTTTTGAAACAATTAAGTGACTGTGCTTTATCAAAGAACACACATCCGAAAAGATCATCATTTTAAAGTGCTGCATTGTGTATGTTTTGCCAAATATTTCATAGCTGAGCTCTTATAGATCAATGCTTGAAACCGGTAAACATTACTTTAAAGGGACTGTGCAGTACTGGTTGAGGTGAGGATTCAGGTTTATAACATTTTTGGTGAGACATTGAAAAACCTCTTATGAAATATGAAAGAGCATCGTTTCAAGGAGATGTTTATTTGGTTAAGAATTGTTCTTGAAATGGCTGAGATATAAAAGAAAACACCGATCCTAATAATAATTGACAGGCCACGACTTTCATTAGGATCTCTTTGTTTTACCTTGTTTTAGATATCTCAGTCATTTCTAAACGATTTCATTAAATAAACTTTTGATTCCCCTTAGAGTTGTATGCTCTTTAACATTTCATATAGAGTGGTTTCTAAATATCTCGCAAAACGTTACAAGCTGAATCCTCACCTCAACCAGTACTGTACAGTCCCTTTAGCACTGCGATGATTTACAAAGTGTATAGTTATTGCATTTTTCCCAGTCACTAAACGCATCAACAACTCACCTGCTTTTGGATAGGTAATGACCCATGTGTCATCAGGACGAACTTCAAATGTCCGCATAGCTTCAATGCTAGAATCTAGGACCAGATTTCCGTAGTTAATTCCGTCATAGTCATGTATACGTCGGACATACGCCAACTCTGAGTCATCCGCCATTCTTAAGAAATTTTGTCTGGTTTAATAGAAAAAGAAATGCAAAATTGTTTGAGCAATACTAAAAGCCTTGTAAAACAAAATTGACATGGATTGCAAATACAAGTTTAAATGAAAGGAAAGAAATAATTAAATCATCTGTCCACTTGTTGAATGACGGAAGGTGATTGTTGTGAAGGCATATAGAAATTCACACAATTAATACGAGTCTTAGTTTCTTCACATTAACCCCACACATTATTATAAAACATTGTGTTTAAATCTTTCGAACACTTCCTAGATAAAGAGTATCAACGACTTGAGGGACGTTCCTGTCGCATGCTCTAACTTAGATTTATCTGGCTTAATCTCAACAATTCCTTTTAGAAACACTCGGTAAACAATTGCAGTTAACCTGTAACTGACCGGACAAGAGTCTAACATGTCACTTCTATACACGTATTGGTATTGTACTCCCATGACAGCGCCAATGGGAAATTACTGATCTCTATGTATTGACCGCCACAGATATGTCACGACAGTAATAATTGATATGCTATTCGTATACCCTATGGATCTTTGTTTTTAACAGTCACAGTCATTAGGCAGTGTAAATTCAAGTGACAAATATTCAATGAAGAACCACAGGCAAAGTAATATATCGACTATATTCGTACTGGTAGATGAATCGGTACAGGGATTGAAATAAACCTAAAAAATTAAGGTAAACCCGTGTCAAGACATTTTCAGCTTGAGGCGTACTTTGGTGTAGTTGAGGTAAGCGGTTCTATCATACGATGTAGGTACCTAAGTATATATACGCATTTGGTATAATTAAGCTTAACTGTCTTACCTGATATCACTTGTTTTAGTGGACCTCGCCCGAGTCCTAGCCTTGATATTCCTGACAAAGAGCGCGTGATTTACTTGTGAGCGCTTGGAGCATGGGAACAGAATGCCGTCTCTGCAGTCTGCAGTTGAATACAATACCGCCAAGCTAACAAGAGTACCTCCTTCGTCGGATTGTAAGGCGTGTATAGAAGAGCATAAGCGCTCCCAGGGAAAGCACAGTCCATGCGATTTGATGTCTACGCGATCTACACTGCGGAGAATAAACATTAACCTTTTAGAACACAAGCTCAGATCCCTCCCCCTCTCAGGTTTAGATTGTGGCGCCATGTACACAAATACTGTTAACAGTGGCGGATCCACCGTAAAGGCGGGGGCGCAAATACACACACACACACACACACACACACATATATATATATATATATATATATATATATATATATATATACCGTAGTTATGGGTAAACTCGGCCTAGTGGGTAAAGTCGGCCGCCAGCGCGCACAGTACATAAAATTGTACTGTGCGCGCTGGCGGCCGACTTTACCCGCTAGGCCGAGTTTACCCATAACTACGGTATATATATATTATAATTATAACATATATATATATTATATAACATATATATATATATATATATATATATATATATATATATATATATATATACAGGGTGGCCCAAAAAGAACGGAAAACCTATGATCTTTAACTTCAGCAATATTGTTGCAAATATGTCATCATTTTGCATACTGCTAAAAAGGCCATTCTTTTTCCAACAGAATGACACCAAGTTCTTTAATTTTGGTTAATGTGTTATGATTTTAGGATCATTTTTGTCAACCCGTGCAATTTTCAAATTATGATCATTTTGTACTCTCAGAGATACCGAAACCAGCGAGAATTCGGCTTGCCATAGAACCAGTAGCGTTCACAATGTGTGGAATGTGGGGCGGATGATGTGATTGTCATT
The DNA here is from genome assembly GCF_040938485.1 of Diadema antillarum. Classification (NCBI taxonomy): domain Eukaryota; kingdom Metazoa; phylum Echinodermata; class Echinoidea; order Diadematoida; family Diadematidae; genus Diadema; species Diadema antillarum. Next base: position 1,590,044 of record NW_027271034.1, on the reverse strand, counting down.
GTCCGTTATTATTGTGAATAATGTGAATGTCATTGTGAATATCATTGTGAATGCTACTGGTTCTATGGCAAGCCGAATTCTCGCTGGTTTCGGTATCTCTGAGAGTGTAAAATGATCATATTTTGAAAATTGCAAGGGTTGACAAAAATGATCCTAAAATCATAACACATTAACCAAAATTAAAGAACTTGGTGTCATCCTGTTGGAAAAAGAACGGCCTTTCCAACAGTATGCAAATTGATGACATATTTGCAACAATATTGCTGAAATTAAAGATCATAGGTGCTCCGTTCTTTTTGGGCCACCCTGTATATGCATATTATATATAGTGACTTCAGGCTTAATCATCTGACAAGCAAAAAAAAAGGGGGGATGGGGGCTTCAGCGCAATTCCCTGTTATAAGAAATTAAAGAGGTTTTAATTCGTCTTTTCTTTTTATGCCTCCGCCACGAAGTGGTGCCGGAGGCATTATGTTTTCGGGTTGTCCGTCCGTACGGACGTCCGTACGTCTGTACGTACGTCCGTCCGCTTTCGTTTACGCGATAACTTGAGTAATGCCCCAGTCACACAGTGCTTTACGATGGATTACGTCCGCCGCGGATAGATACGAATGAGTGGACGCAGGGGGACGCAGCGTGGACGCAGGCATCCGCAGGGACGTATGTAGACGTAACTGCCCGTAACTCATCCGTAAAGAAACGCAAAATGACGTCGCCGAACCTGCGAAATTTTGAAATGTTCAAAATTTCGCAGAGGGACGCCACGGACGCAAACTTACGCAAGTAACCGTAACCAAACGTAACTATCCGTAATTGAACGTAACTACCTGTGGCTTGGACGCAGACCATCCGCAAAAAAAATTTACCTCCCGTCCGTTTGCGTTCGCTTACGTCCACCGTAAGTATCCGAAATTAACCGCAAGTTAACGTATCACAACAGTTTCGTTCGCTTACGGATATTTACGGACAGCTACGGATGTTGCGGACAATTACGTCCTTCGACGTTTTCCGTTTTCCACTCGCATGGGAACACAGAGACTCGTGGGAAGGCACACTACTCCTGTTGCCAAGCTGCAGCGCCTTTACCTGAAGGAATGCTACAACACAGTCGGAGCGGTGGAGAGGCAGAACTGCATGGTCAAATTATGAAATTTCTCCCACAATTAATGGTCATTTAAGTGGCACCCATATACTATGTATACTCATGACATCGGTTGACTCTTGGTGCTGAACTTTTTTTCTTGTACTTTTTTTCTTGTACTGCCATACTTCTCTTTTTTTTTCCGGATCAATGCGCTTAGAAACATCAGTATTAAGCGCTATATAAATGTTATTCATTATCATTATCATTGTACTCTTCGAATGTATATTTTTCGAAAAAAACAATATTTTGGGTAGGGGATGGGGTGACAGCATTTTATTAACTTTTCTGGCCGGGGAAGGTGTTGGACAGGGGCAACTATATAAAATGAGAACGAATTTAGTATTTCTCTATAGTCTTACCCATGCACTTTACGCTCCATCGAATGTGTATTACATTTTTTTTTTTAAATACTGCTACTACTACTACTACTACTACTAATAATAATAATAATAATAAATGACATTCATATTGCGCAGCTACTATAATAATATACTCTACTGCGCATTACAAAATGACATGCATACAAGAAATTCAAACAGAAAATACATTACTTCAAGAGATGACTTAATATTGTACTTGGGTGTGGGAGAGGTGTTTGAAGGTTTTGATGTCTTTTTTTTCTGTAAATTTTATAAGCATTGCTTTATCATGAATATCTCCTTAACATAACCCAGTAGGTCATGAATATCGCTGAACAACGACAGCGTAACCACAGTTTGTCTATTCCATGACTGCAAGTAATATTTTCTTACTCTAATGTTTAACTTTTCGATCTATATTGTATTTCATTTGTGGTATAGTGATGTTAAATGTGACCCTGCACCACAAAACACACAAAAAGTCGCCACACATAAAAATTTTAGTTGGGAGCATGTTCTGAAAGAGCAGACTTTAAGCTTTAAAATGATGTATTACTCAAATCAAATGGACTCTCCTAACCTATCTAAATATTGGAAAGAATGCACACACTCAGAAAAAGTGTAAACTGAGAAAAGAGGCTCTGAAGTAGAGTGTCTATTCAAGCGCTTAATCTTTATCAAGCCGTGCTGGTTGTGCGATGAATGGGACAAAAAACAGGATGGAAGCCACCGGAGTAACAACAATGAGGGGATTATCAGATGAAACTGAAATTAATAATAACAATATAATAATAATAATGATAATAATAATAATAATAATAATAATAATAATAATAACATTATTATTATTATTATTACTAATAATGATAATAATAATGATGATGATGATGATGATAATAATAATAATAATAATAATAATAATAATAACAATGATAATAATAATGATAATAATAATAATGATAAAGCCTTATTTACCCAGGGTAGCCAAGTCAAGATCGGCTCGGTTGACCCATTTCACCTATTTTCAGTCCTCACACAAAATCAGTGTGTGCGACTTTTTGTTCGTTTTGTGATGCACGGTCACATACATTCTTTACATTTATGACGTTTATTCATATTTGAGTTGCACAAACAAAATTCAAACTTCAAGTTCAAAATTTCATATATCTTTTATTATTGTAAAGTAAATTAAAGGATTAAGATTTTTTCACAACTTGTACGTAACTCAATTTCAGTTTTCCCCAGTGTACAATGTAAGACAGTCCAAAATGTGATGACCTTGCTGTCATAATATACTGACTTAGCAGGGATCGTAAGAGAAAACCAAATTGTCCATAGTTATTCATAGTAATCTGTAACTATCCGTAACTATCCGAAAAATGCGCAACTCTCCGCAAGTGTTCAGAACTATTATGTGCCAATTCGTAAGAATATCCGCAAGTGGACGCAAGTATTCGCATCTGGTCGTATCTGTCCGTATCGCCCGCATTTTTTGCCGGCATGTTTTGTACAAATTTCTGGTGACGGCAAAGGATCCGCGGGGGTCCGTGGAAAAAATGAATTTTTTGGACGTAACGCCGGACGCAGAGCATTATGTGACTGGGGCTTAATATCGACTGGAATTTTACCAAACTTGGTACAAGTATAAAGTATGATGGGGCAATTATTTGATAAGCTTTTGGGTGAAATCGGCCTAAGGTCAAAGGTCAAAGGTCAAGGTCAAATCATGAAATTGTATCTGTTTACGCGATAACTCAAGACTGGATCGAGCAAATTTCACCAAACCTTGTCGGAGGGTGATGTATGATGGGGCAATTACTTGAAAAGTTTTTTAGTGAAATCGGACAGAGGTCAAAGGTCAAAGATCAAGGGAAAATCCTAAAATTTATCTGTTTACGTGATAACTCAAAACTGGACAAAGCAGCTTTCACCAAACTTGGTCCAAGGATGACGTATGATGGGACAATTAGTTGAGTAGATTTTAGTGACATTGGCAAGAGGTCAAAGGTCAAAAGTTCAAGGTCAAATGCTAAAAATGTTGGTATTTCCCCCATATCTATGCAATGCCCAAAGGTATTTTCTTGAAACTTAGTGTAGACATGTACTACTGCGTAAAGATTCTCCAAAGAAAGTTTCATGTCATAAGGTCAAAGGTCAAAAGGTCAAAAGTTAGGTGAAAATGTTGCGATATCACTTTTCTCGCAAATGGTTCAATGTATCTTCATGGAACTTGGTACATGTACGCATGTACTGACTGGCAGGGATTATCTAGGGAATTTAGGGGTCGTGGGTCAGTAGTCAGGGTGGTCAAAGGTCAAGGTCAACTCCTCAAAATTTTACTATTTCCCTCATATACAAGTGTACTAGTATATGCAATGCTTGCATTATCAGTTTTAAAACTTGATATATACATGCATTACCTAATGGAGATTCTCCGGGAATTGCCAGCCAGAAGGCCAAAGGTCAAAGGTTAAGGGTCAAAGGCCAGGTTTCAATGCCCCCCCCCCCCAAAAAAAAAAAATTATTTTGTACTGTAATTACACTCTTTCTTCATACCTTGGAAATTACTCAATGCATAACTTATAAAATGGTCCGTCAGAAGTCAAGTAAAAATTCTCAATTTCCTAAATATGTGTACAGCTCTGCACTCTTAGACAATTATAGCAAACCCAGTTCAAGGAAAGTGAACATTCAAGATACATTGTATTTCTGACAAACCTGTCATTTCAATATTTTGCCAGTTATGTGAAACTGTCATCACACATTGTGAAGACATTGTAATATACACCTATTGGGAGAATCATGCATTATGGCGGAGGCATCAGTCGCCATAGCGACATTTCTAGTTCTTTTTATTTCTTTTATTTAAAAAAAAAAAGAATCGGGGGACGAGCGCCCGGTGTGCCCCCCCCCCCCCCCCCCCCCGCGATCCGCCACTGCGGTTACTATAAATTGTAATCATCACCACTCAGTACTGTTTAGGATACGCGTATACAGTGGAAACTCGATATAACGAGATGGTCGGGACCGAGTAATTTTCCTCGTTATAGCTGATATCTCGTATATCAGTAGGCATAAAAAAGCATAACATAAAGACATTAATTTGCACATGTGGGACTACCCATCATCTATCAATCAATACTGATAACTTGATAATTTGTTTGAGGGAATTACTCACCTTTATGGGTAAGAAGATGTTTTTCACCAATGAAATCCAATATCAAGAATGTGTTTCTTATTAATTGTAGATGTTTGAATTTGTAATTTCATATAGCTTGCGATTGTGTCAAGATCGTATGTGGATTGGTATGTGTGGTTATTGTATGGGTGTGTGTTGTGTGTGGGATATGGTCTGCACCGTGACAATGCTGTGTGTGTATGCGAGACATTCTGTATGTACAATATGACTGCGTGTGTGTGAAGATGGGGAATTCCCTACGTAGAAAGCCAATCACAGCATCAGATTGCCTCACACCTGCTAAACGTCATGATGATGTCATGTACATGTATACATATGGCCGTCCCACCACATTTTTTGCATGTATCAGTGTGCGCGCACACACACACATACACGTACAACATGCGGTGCTAGCTGGAGTGAATTGAAGAAAATATGTGTGTACAAGACAGTTTTTGGCGCATCGAGCTTTACAATCTCGGAAGGTGATACATTGTACAGGCGAAGTAAAGCTTTACCCGAAGACATTTTGCTTTACCTCGCTATAACAGGTTTGATTGGCTATGTTTTTCTTTGTTTGGAAGTCACAACATTTATCTCGTTATAGCAGTTATTTCGTTATAGCCGATCTCGCTATAAGAGTAGCATTTTACATAGACTTGTGTGGAAGGAAATTTGGGACCGGGAAAATTTCCTCGTAATAACCGATATCTCGTTATAGCAGTGTTCGTTATACCGAGTTTCCCCTGTAGTGTATAATTCCCTCCCTTTGGAAGCATTCCTATATTATCTCAGGTCTTATGTCGACCTTTCGCAAGTTTTCTCCTGTTCACCCCCTAAATCAGGAACACTGCTCAATGCCCCCACCCCATCTCAGGTGAGCTCTCATTCTAATCATCTAGGCCTATCTCAAGACAGGCCTCCCCCCCCCCCCTCCCTCACCATGCAGGTCAGCTGTCACAAAAACACTTGCGGGAGGAGGGTCTTTGGTGCGTGTGTGCGTGTGTGTTCAAAATGGCCGGATCTCAAAAATCATAATGAAGCCTACAATACTGAAAATCTCATGACATGATAATAAGCTGTTAAGATGATATACGAGATATTTCATAACCCCCTTTAAAGTTTATCAGGAGTCCAATATTAGAAAGAAAGTAACACACCCCTTTTTCAAAGAAATATCATGGTGAAATGTATTTATTTATTTATTCTGTGTTCTTTATACAGGGTAGTCTCTTCAGTACATAAAACTGCTTTACAAGAGAGCCCTTTGCGTCTCCAAGAAATGGATACAGTTGTGTACTGAAGTATTTGAAAGGCATGTGTTGAGAGGAGAGGGGGAGTGACTTCGAGGGGTCGCCAGCAGGCGCGCCGGAAGCAGTTTTGGATTGGGGGGGCAAACATTGGAGGGGGCTCAAGATTAGACCATGCATATGTTACACAATATACACATACACACACACACACACACTCACGCACACACATCTATTATTCATATATATAATATATAATTATATATATATATATATATATATATATATATATATATATATAATATATATATTATATATATATATATATATAATATATATATATATATATATATATATATATTATATATATATATATATATATATATATATAATATATATCTATATATATATATATATATATATATATAGATATATGTAAAGTGGCGTACGGTGGGTCGAAACATGGGGGGAACCATAAAGTAATTTTGACGGTCTGTATGCTTGTGCGTGTGTGCGTGAGCAATAATGGGACTACAATACATTACGGAATGTGATACATTCAACAACGCAGTCATTGAGGTATATTGTAAGTTTTCCTTACATGGATTATGGAATGACGGTGTGAAACGATTGACAAATTATATACTGTAAGCAACATAAGGTGAGTGGCATAACAATAAAATGCGAGCGAGCGAAGCGAGCGAGCTTGAAAATTTTGATATTCTACAGTTCCAAAACTGGAGTTTTAATTTTAGCTACATATTTCGCTTTGAAATAAACGGGGGCGCATCGGGCGCAACTGCTGGCAATTATTGGCAGCAACATTAGGAGAATGGCAGAACGATTCAATGCGAGCGAGCGAAGCGAGCAAGCTTGAAGATTTTGACATTCTACAGTCCCAAAACTGGGGTTTGTAGCTTTATCTTTCACTTTGGAAATTAATGGGGCGGCGCATCGGGCGCAACTGCTGGCAATTACTGGCAGCAACATTAGGAGAATGGCATAACGATTCAATGCGAGCGAGTAAAGCGAGCGAGCTTGAGAATTTTGACATTTTATACAGTCCAAAAACTCCAGTTTGTAGCTATATCTTTCGCTTTGGAAATTAAGGGGGGGCATCGGACGCAACTGCTGGCAGTTACTGGCAGCAACATTAGGAGAGCGGCATAACGATTCAATGCGAGCGAGCGAAGCGAGCGACCTTGAAAATTTTGACATTTTACAGTCCCCAAACTCCCGTTTGTAGCTATATTTATCTTTCGCTTTGGAAATTAAGGGGTGGGGGCATCGGGCGCAACTACTGGCTGTTACTGTCAGCAACATTAGGAGAATGGCATAACGATTCAAAGCGAGCGAGCTTGAAAATTTTGACATTCTAGAGTCCAACAACTGCCGTCGTAGCTATGCTTTTCGCTTTAGAAATTAAGGGGGAGGCGCACCGGACTCAACTGCTGGATGCGAGCGAGCGAAGCGAGCGAGCTTGAAAATTTTGACATTTTACAGTCCAAAAGCTGCCGTTTGTAGCCATATTTTTTCCCTTTTATTCATATATATATACATATTTATTTTATTTTCTTTGTTTATTCATTTATCTTTATTATCATTATTACTATTATTATTATTTTTTATTTTTTATTTTTTTTTTTTGGGGGGGGCTTTTTGGGGGGGCAAAAATGCGTTTTGCCCCCCCACTTTTTGGATTGGGGGGGCGGCCGCCCCCCCTGCCCCCCCCCCCCCCCCCCCCCCACTTCCGGCGCCTATGGTCGCCAGGGTTCACGTGACAAGTGCTTGTCAACAATGAAATGGCAGATTTTGCGGTATCATCTCTGTTGGACAAACTTTTCAAGGGAACCAGAGGTTGAAGTGAACCGTCAATCGACAATCTAGTTGTCTTATACAGTAAGATAGTAAAATGCATTATTGCGGAGGTACTGTATACGCCGAATATTTCGTGAGGTTTTTATTTTCGCGAATTTCGCGAGTCGGGTGCTATTCGCGAAATTAAAGACACGCGAAAATATTTACTCTGATCCCGAATGTGAATGTTACGTACGCGTGTACATTTTTCCGTTCATACGGGACTCCACAATCGTGAATTTAACCACTCGCGAAATCGTCAGGAATTCCCAATTCGCGAATACACTGTATTTAGACTCGAGAAATATAGACTCTATATTGCGTATACGAGTACGATGCTTTCTTATTCGCTTGTTTTTCCCAAATACTACAGTCTGGTATGTCGAAATGTTGGGTCTCGTGAGATTTTCGTGCCAAAATTGATTTTTTTCGCTGACTTGGTCAATTTCGGGGTGCTGAATCCAAAAAACTTTGGTTCCATTTTTTCCGACCCCATCTTCAACCGCCATTTTGAATTTCAAAATGGCCGCCATAGCAAACTGTATTTTGACCCAATTGTCATAATATGAGCATCACAGAAGGTTCAAATTTGATGCAAAAAGCATGTTTATGATGTCATATACATTCTGATACACCATTGATAGGCCTAATGTAGATTGTTTTGATACAAACTTTACGCAGCCATCTTGAAATTCAAAATGGCCGCCATAGCTAAATATATTTACCCATATCTGAGGTTGTAAGCATTATGGAAAGCATAAATTTGGGGCAAAAAGCATGCTTATGATGTCAGACATGCTAATATATACATTTAAAAAAATGATGGATCATTTTCGTTGGCAGCCATCTTGAAATTCAAAATGGCCACCATAACAAATGTAATTGGGCTTGTATCTCAAATCGTTTGCATTGTGTAAGGTTCTAATTTGGGACAAAGAGCATGCGTATGCTATCAGACATTCTGAAACATCTTTTTTTCTGAAACGATGGTTCATTTTGATACTTAATAGGTGGCCATCTTGAAATTCAAAATGGCCGCCATACCAGAATGTATAAAAAGTTCACATTTCGGGCATAAACCGGGCTCATGATGTTGAACAGTCAGATGCACAGTTTCCCTCCCTGAAATTGCAGATCACTTTCGAGGCTTCCATCTTAACATTCAAAATGGCTGCTTTTCAGCTTATATTACTGATTACGAGCAACTTTTAGGCATATCAATGTGTACAGTGTACATTCTTTTAAAAACGCACACATAGGGTCTGGCCGCCTACACATTCTATAATAATTGATTATTTATATTGGCCGCCACTTTTGAAATTCAAGATGGATTTCGACACACGATTTGGTGCTCTAAGATCTTTAAACTGCAAACTCAAGCTTGCTGGAGCACTCGTGCGTAAGTCAATCACTTCAGTGAATTGCTTAGGCGGGAGTGCTTCCTGTCCTGTAGGCACACTGCCATGTTGAAATGCAAAATGGCTGCCATGGGAAACATGCCTTTAAAAGCATTGCGTTTGGGTAAAATTTGTGAATGGGAAATCATGTGACTCTGGTGTCAAAAGAAATGACTTTCAAATGTACCTCCTAATAACTGTGCCTGAGTGACTAAATGCCCCATTTAGATGGCTTGGTTGTCGAGTTTAAATAAACAATATTAGCCCTATACTCTAAAATTCATGAGATAGTCACTTATAGCTGTAGTTAATGTCTTCTGGGCTCATTCCCTGCATGTGTTTTTAAAGTCACAGGCTGTTCACAGGGGAGAATTGGCTCTAACTTCTTCTAGAAACAATGACTTTTGCATTTCTTCCTATATGAGCATGGCAATGAATTCTGTGGCTACCGTTGGTTTAGGGAGGCCAAAGCATTTAATTGCACAGTTTATTTATACCCTTTGGAAATAACAACAATGTACCATATCATATTCCCCTGTAGTAAAGGCACAAATTAGGTCGTGAAAAATTTGCGAGGTTTGCTCTCTGGATGTGTTGATTGTGTCAAGACTCTACAAGGGTAAAGCGGGAGATTGTCCTGGTTGAAGTTATCCATACCCAACTTCTGGTAGGCATGGGCTGTATCATAGCACATTCTGCATGATTCAAGGCTTAGATACTTCTTGGTCCATCTGCTCTTTGAGACATCCTCAAATTCTCAACTTCAGCCGGCGCCATGAAAGGCACGACCAAGCAGACCTTTGCTTCTTTGTTTATCGCAACAAACTGCAGAACATAATCTCTCAATAACGTCAATTGCACTTTTATCATTTCCTATTCCAGACATTTTGCTATGCAGTAAGTAAAGCAAACGAATAAGGTCCATCAGGAGAACTGAAATGTCAGTGTCTACGTAATAATCATCAATATCTATGATTTATTTTTCCCTGTTGCTCTTGAGGTAGCATCTAATACATGCAATGGAATGAGGATATCTGCTTCCTCGTTGTTAGTGACGGGTGACAGCTCTAATGGCATCTTTGATGAACCCTTTGTTTCTTTTCTTGCCGTGATGTGGTATCTGTGTCAGATGGAATTGACTGCTCAGTATTTCAACTTTCAGGCTGATTATTTGGCTCAGTACTGTGGGTTTCTAAGGCATGGGTATGGAAAATGAACCCTTGTTAGTGAGAATGAGGAGAAGGCCATGAAATTACGAGATTAAGAGTGATTGTGGAATTAAATAGAACTTATACCTTCCGATAACCAGATGACTGTATCGTCCAGCGATAACTGGATAATGACAGGTCTATCAGACTGTAGAACCAGTAGAAATGTTATGAGAAGTATGATATGTGTAATTCTTTCAGATGCATATTCTTAGTACAGAACATGAAAACTTCCCTTTTTCATCTTTTTCTTGAATGTCCCACTTGAATGTTTCCGATACCTGATTACCAAACACTACATTCATCAGCTTCAATAGTGACAATTTTTTAGATTACCCTCGTGTGATGGTCTTCTATTATAAATTGTGGAGGAATACTGATACACGTAAAGCGCCACAAAACTAAGCTATTATTGTTCCTTTGTAGTTTTAGGAATTGCCTGTACAGCAGTAAGCATCTTGGGAGTCTTGATAATTGAGGATGACCCATATGCAAAGGCAATCAGGAAAAAACCTACTCATTCCTTATTCATTCTGTGTTATTCCAGAAATAAATCCAGCAAACCTTGTTTCAGTTCGTGACCAACAAACAAGCTTGTGAATGAGATGCCTGCTAGGGTGACCATGGCATTTCTTGCCATTGCGAAACTTTTCCTTGATTTCTTCATTCTCTCGAGGCAGCATCAAGTTTTTGAAGATCACCTTCAATTGTATCAATGCTCGCTTTTGTACAAATAATTAATGACTGGGATTAAATGTAATCATTAATGAGGCTCCACGACGCAAAATAATGTGTTGCCTGAGAGGCAAAAAACAAATCACGTGTATATTAATCGAGCTCATATAGCTTTAGCGCGCAGTACTCGAACCGCATATTATACCCACCTGGCTATCAGGGATGTGGGATGTAACGCTTACACGCTTGCCTACACATGGGACAGTGGTATGGGACCCTTCCTCCCCCCCCCCCCCCCCCATACGCAGTTTTTGCCCCTCAGCATGGCTTGATGAGGTCATTGGAACCTCGTCCTCACGTTTTGAATTTATGGCGGCAAGTTTGAAATGAGAGATAGCTGTCATTCTGCGTGACCTGGAGATATTCGGTTTTACTAGGACAATTTTGGCAGATTCATCTAAGGCGCTTACCACAGTATTATATGTTTTTCTATGGCGGCCATCTTAAATTTCAACGTGGTGGCCTATCTAATGATCCACAATTAGGAAACAGCTGTACTGGAACGTTGGACACCACAAACATGTGCATTCTTGAAAATTTGATACTTCTACAATTGCAACATGAGATATGGGTATAAAAACGCTATTGCGGCCATTTTTAATTTCAAGATGGCAGCCTACAAATTGTATCAAAGTAATCCACAATATCACAAAAAGATATATCAGAGTGTCTGACATCACAACCATGCATTTTGCACCAAATTTGAAGCTTCTACAATGATCACTTAATGAAATATGGGTCAAAACACAGTTTACTGTGGCGACCATTTCGAAATTCAAGATGGCTGCTTACAAAATTGTATCAAAACAATCCACAATATCAGAAAAAGATATATCAGAGTGTCTGACATCACAACCATGCATTTTGCACCAAATTTGAAGCTTCTACAATGATCACTTAATGAGATATGGGTCAAAATACAGTTTGCTGTGGCGACCATTTCGAAATTCAAGATGGCTGCTTACAAATTGTATCAAAACAATCCACAATATCAGAAAAAGATATATCAGAGTGTCTGACATCACAGCCATGCATTTGCACCAAATTTGAAGCTTCTACAATGCTCACTTTATGAGATATAGGTCAAAATAAAGTTTGTTATGGCGGCCATTTTGAAATTCAAAATGGCGGCTGAAGACGTGGTTGGAAAAAAATGGAACCAAAGTTTTTTTTGATTCAGCACTCCCAAATTGACAAGGAAGTTAGCAAAAAAAAAAAGATCAATTTTGGCACAAACGTCTCACGGGATTACATAGTAGCCTCTACTAAAACGTTGTGCCTCAGAGTTCTTTCCTGAACATTGCATGCCATACAATGACGATAATGATTGTATCCAGGGAGGTGCCACCCCCGGTTGTATCTCATTACACTCCTGTTTACTTACAATGCACGAGAGCTGTAAGACCCTTTTTACAGTGAGTGAAAAGGCCATGCTCGGCCGCGGCCGAGCCCGGCCTTCATTTCACTGTAAACGCGCAAAAGGCCAAATGCGGGGCCAAAATCGGTCGCGCATTTGACCAAGTTCTGGGGGTAGTCTCGGCCGCGGCTCGGCCGCGGCCACGACGCAGCCCGCGTCTGTAAACGGAAAGAATTGCGGAGCTCGGCCCCGCAATTGAGGCCGGGCTCGGCCGCGGCTCCGCCCAGCCCCGCATTGTAAACGGGGGCTAAGGCAAGGCTCGATATTAGCAGTGGCCCCGTAGCCCATTGAGGGCCACTAGAAGTATAGCTGTCGGACCATCATTATTTATGAAGAAATAATAAGAATTGTGTGTGTGTCTCTGAGAGAGTGTGTGTGTGTGTGTGTGAGATAGAGAAAGAGAGAGAGAGAGAGAGAGAGAGAGTGTGTGTGTGTGTGTGTGTGAGTGTGTGTACATTGTTTTTATGTCTTTTTCTCATCCAGAAAAGCGGAGAATAACTCGCGGCTAAAGGCTTGATGAGAATGATAACAGCACGAATTTCAGCCAACTATTTTGCCAGATCGTCACCGATGGTCAAACTCAATCAGGGCCAAACTAATTGTTGTCTCACATCCCTGCTATCATGTAGAGGAAGGTAGATCCCTGTGTTAAATATAATCATTTCGTGAGCTATGGTGTTTCATGGAAAAATCATGTTTATGCCTCATTTCAACATTGAATAACACGTTAGACTTAGTAAGCTTACTCATATATAGTTATTATACGTGTCTAATCATTTGAAGCTCTTTGTTATAATATACCCGTCATTTTGTACATAATTTTCATGGTTTATCATCATATAAATATACTATTTTATCAAATTAAACTTCGTTTGAAGTATTTTTTTCTTATAATCACATTATGTGGTATATCTGAAGCACTTTATCATCTACCTGTCAATTTTCACATGATTATCATGCATGGTTATCATATTGATTTAATGTTTTATGGATTAATCTTACCTTATAGTATTTTTCTCAATTTAAGGACTATTAAAATATCATTGTCGGGTCACCAAAAATCAAATTTCATGATTTGAAAAAAAAAATAGTGTCGAGGGTTGGCCGAGGTGACGTAAATGACCCAGTGCAGTCAGTGTAATATTCACTTTTATAAAATGGGTTCAAGAATGTAGCCAATTGGAAGCGCTGAAATGAGTCACGAGTGCGTGCATTAATTTTCAACTATCATGCACGGCCTTGCAAAAAAGCGTAAAGTCACTGACGTCACAATGTTTACACTAGCAGTGCGCACTTAATCAGTTGTTACAAGTGCGTCGCGCGCTACCATACGCGCTGTCAATCCTGTAAACAACTTCTCGTTCGGGCTGCCAGCCGGCCTTTCTTGTGCACAACAATCATGTGGCGTACGTATACGCTTAAACGTACAGTATTTACATGTGCGGGATTTCCGAGTGCGACGTGCGTAAATGTTTGGGACGAACATCCTCGGACGTCTTGACCCACAAAGGTACGTGAAAAACGCTGACAAATGCTGTTAGTTTTCGAATTTTCGACCCATTTTATAAAACAAATGATGCACAGGATTATTTCGTGGCGTTAGTGGAGGCGTAGCTCACTCTCGGGTATTTACAATGTAGTGCAACATGCACTCGGCTTCGCCTCGTGCATGTTTCACAATTGTAAATACCCTCGAGTGCACTATACGCCTACACTAACGCACTCTATCCTGTGCATCATTTGTATAGCAATCATTCGGAGCGCTCCATTTTCTTGGAGTCACGGGTTTAAAGGGGAAATCCAGTCCAATAACTTATATTAGTCTGATAAGAAAGAGTAAAATATTACGAGTTCAAAGGTATAAATTTGATCGAAATCGGATGGAAATAAGGAAATTATGACATTTTGAAGTTTCCCTTTTTTTTTGGGGGGGGGACAGTTCTTGAACAGTCAATATGAATATGCAAATGGAAAAGTGAGCATGTTATTCCCTCACAACTTACCATATAGTTTGTACATAAAATTTTGAAATTTCTAGATTTTCATTAAAACACAATTATGCCCGAGGCTCAAATCCTCGTATATCTATATCACTATTCTGAAGTTATTAATTCGGAAATAACGTCATGTTTCAGACGTCAATGACAGAAACAACGAATTTTCGTCATTTTTTTTTTTTTTTTTGTTGTTGTTGTACACGATGAATGGAAAATTGTGAGGGGATGACATGGCTGGCTCACTATTTGCATATTCATATCCACTGTACAAGAACTGTTTTGAAGAAATGAGCAAAACTTCAAAATATCATAACTTCCTTATTTTTCATCCGATTTCAGTCAAATTTTTAGCGTTGAACTAGTAAGATTTTTTTTTTCTTTTTTATCAGACTAACTTATATGTGGACTGGATTTCCTCTTTAATTATTTTGTATCAGCACACAGAAGTGCGTGCAGAATCTTGACTCCGCTAATACCATGAGACTATGAATTTTTGTTTCCTGTATTAGTTCGTTTTTTAAGCAGTGCAAACGCATCTTAGGTATGTGTATATTATGTAAAACAAATTATGATGATATGATATCATGTATTATAAATATGTATAAAAAAGTATAAATATGTAGGCCTGTGTATGAATAATCGTATGTATATGTGTGTGCATAGATATATTGTATATTCTAGTTAGTGTCTCACATTTACGTCATTTTTTTTTTCATAGAGTTATGCTGGATTTCTCAACTGGCTTCACTGATTTCACAATTTTGATTCTCCATGGATTATCCAAAAACGAAAACAAAATACGAGATATTTTATTTAAATGATAATAGCATTTGGATATAAGTGATTGACATCCTTTCCAGGTGTTTCAGTTTGGTTTCTTCTTCTTCTTCTTTCCGATGTCACAGAATGCAAGAGACTCTCCTCTCTCTGCATGTGCTCGTTAATTTCAAAGGAATCATATCGACAGCCGTATATGTCTACAAGTCAAAGCTTAATATTCGTTCGTTCCTATTTATTCTGTTTCTCAAATCAGATCAAAATAAATTACATAAATGTGATAAATTCATACAAAACATAACCAAATGACAAAGGAGCAATTAATACAAAAGTGCAGTTTACTACATGCATAAAAAAATGGTTGTAAAATATTTATGGTTCCGTATAATACAGAAAAGACAGTACAATTGATTCAACAAGGTTATTTGCCTCACGAAAAGTAGTTTTTTTTTAATCGCAACAGTATGTTTTAGTGAAATAAAGAAGAAGATGTGAGTGAGTGCTGGGCGTGTGCAGTATAGGTGCGTTAAAATCAAAACAAAAAATTATAAAACAAAGTTGTCCAAATCTGAATACAGTATGTCAAAAATATAATCAGTCGGATTTTGGCATTGATAACATCCAATATGATTAAACTGTCCAAATGTTACTTCAGGGACTTAGAATATAACATCTTAGCTCTATTTTGCAGAAAACCCATTCAATTTGGTTAAGCGGTTAAAGAGAAAAGTGGATTGTTGTAAAGCATGTCATAAGTCTGATTCTTCTAAGCTTAGCGCTTGGATGCTCTTGGAACTGCATATCAATGTGTAAACACAATAGACAGAACTTGGAGGGAGGAGATTCCTGACATGCTCTACAAAATCCCTCATTTCTCTGTGATCTCTGATCTGCCATGAAAGATGTGGGCAATGAGTTATAACTTCATACCATGAAATTGTACTTGGGCTGATTGACTATTTTAAAAGTTATCATTTCGGAGGGTCACGTTTTTGTTTTGTTTTGTTTTGTTTTGTTTTGTTTTGTTTTGTTTTGTTTTTTGTTTTTTTTTTTGGGGGGGAACATACGGTACATCACCCAAAGTGTGCACAAATCTTCAAATTCAAATTCTGGAATTAAAAGCTACCTCATGTTTGATGGGGATACCCCTTCCCACAACCCCTCAAACACCCTCCCGAGTAGGCTCTATACGTGTATAGAAGATTGAAAATCTTCTCTACGTCATACAGATATGCACCAACAGATCATTTCCTGTCAATTCTAAAAATGTAAAACTGCCTTCGATATGGGAGGGGAATAAACCTACCCCCTCCTTAGATTTACACTTTCTGGATAGATATATTTCCAGATATTCCATCAAAAATGTGCTCCAGATCTTTAAAAAACTCTGAAAATTCAAAAACTTCCTAATCTTTGAGGGCGGGAGCAGGGGTTATCCCCTTCCATATGCACTCCCCTATCTCGATCCTCCTCCATCTACGGAGTATAATAGAGTAATGGCACAACTTGGGAACCGAAACTGTTCCAAACACAGTGTATTTCACAAAAGTGTACATCATATGGTTACATGTCGACACTAAAAACGAAACAAAATAAAAACCTCCTTTGGGAGAGGGAGTAGCCCCCCCCCCCCCCCCCCCCGGCTCGGTCCACTTCCATTAGCTCACACACGCGGGATGACGTACACGAGGAACAAGAGATGACTGACACCAGATTACACCAGATACCGTGATTTAGAGGTTGAACTTGACCTGAATGTTTATTTTTCTAACTTTTTTTCCATAGGAGTAATTTGAAGTATTTCATCGAAAGTGTGCATCGGACCGTTGAATTTCAATTCTGAAAATGCTAAATGTCTCTCTTGTTTTGTTGTTGTTGTTGCTTGTCGATAATTGTGGTTATACTGCAGCAATTACTTTAATTTAGAAGCACGGTTAGTATATATATATATAATATATATATATATATATATATATATATATATATATACCTCTTTGTATCTTGGCTGCCGTCACAGCAGTGTCGCTCCGATGGCAGAGTGCATTCTCCCCCCCCCCCCCCCCCCAACGCGGACTGTCGGTAGGCTGGTGGAACAGATTGCACAACTCCAACTTAACCATATACATTCATTTCTAAATTGTCATCTTGCCAGGTATATTATATATATATATGTATATATATATATATATAATATATATAATATATATATATATATGTATGTATTCATATACACTAATGAAGTATAGATTTAAACCATTCCCCAGTGGAATGACCTCCCAGATGAAGCAAGGGAAGCTCCTACAATCCAAAAAATTTAAGGACCTACATGAAGATAATTTACCCTTTGCAGGTAAAACGAAACCCCATATTAGTGCTTCAAATAGTTCTAAAATGTAAGTTAGGGAAAGAAACAACGAATGTAAAAATTTGATCCATTATAATCGATGTTAAGTGCAGTTGTATTGCTAAATATACAAAATGTGAACAATAATTATAATAAAAATGTTTCCAGACTAAACCGTTTACAGTAGTAAATGAGAAAAGTAGTGATATCTCCTTTTATTTTAGGCTTTATTGCAAAAATATAGTTATATGATTAAAATAATGGTGGGATATTTTGTGATACAACTGACCTACACATGTGCATAAAAAGTGATATCTTGAACATTTTTGTAATCACTGCTCCCGACCTATGCATTGCCAATTGAATACTATAGTATACGGGATGGCCACAGTTTGTACATGAATGACATCAAGATCAAGACCATGATCACTTCGGCCTGCAATGTATTTCTTCCCGGTTACATAGAGTGGAGATCAAAAGCCAATCAATCTGAGAGATCATTAACTTGGTAATCACGTGACCTATAAACGAGAAACTGCGAGATTTTCATGCCCGCGTCACGGCCCCCTGCGAAGAGTGACGAAGTGGCTGCCGAGAAAACAGGGGAGCGAGCTACGGAAGTAATCCAAAATGGACGCCGACGAAGTTGATATCGAGCTACCATACATTTCTACCAAAATGGCGGATGATCCGGATATCATTGACACTGAAATTGAACTGCCTGTGCAGGAGGTGGAAATAGAGAGTATACCAATGGAACACATAGAAGCCATGCCAGAAACGAATATTGTCACAATACCGGTTGATGGAATTGGACAAGTGGAAACGGTTGAATGTGAGACGGTGGAAGCGATCGAATGCCAACCTATTTCTCTTCAACATTTATCAGATCGTGAAGAAATTGTCCTTCAGACTCGTGAAGAAATTGTTGGAGATGTTGATGACTTGGGATCTAGTTATATTATTGATTCAGATTCTGTACCAGTTCCTGTACCAACTTCAGATTTATCTGACGAAACTCTAGCCGGCCCAAGTCGACGGAAGAAAGGAAAGAAAAATTCACGAACGAGAGTCCTAGCAAGTGGAGAGCTGTCGTTCGACTCGGAAAAAAGCACTAGAAAATGGGAGCACAAGCAAGTTCAAATCAAAACTCTAGAGGGAGAATTTTCAGTGACAATGTGGGCTTCGGGTGAGTATTTTTACTCTGATCTACTTGAACTATTTCAACCCAAATACCGACACGAATGTAAGGTAGACCTTAATTTCTTGCAGCGAGGTGCTTCCACTCCTCTCGCGAGTCGGGTGTGCTGCTGCTGTGTTGCTCTGCTAACTGTGTGTGAACTATGCGGTATTGTCAAACCTTCGTACATGCACGATGGTGTGTTGCCGTACGAGTGATAAGGCAAGCGCACGAACTCGCAAGTCGCAGGACTTTTTGACCGTTCGAGAAATATGTAATGCATCTCCATGAAGTGTTGTGTGTGTTTCAGTGCTCATATCACATATCAACCATGACAGTGGTATTTCAACTTCGGTTTCGGAAATAATCCCATGTTATTTCGTTTGTTTTGGTGCAATTTCGGCCATCTTTTTCGCCATGTTTGGTGCATGGGCGCAGCCATATTTCAAAATGGCGATTTCAAAATGGCGATTTTTTAGACCGATATCGTAACGATGCTCTTCGTTATTTGTCTAGTTTGAGCATTTTATTATAGTTTTGAATATCTCTCGTGAAACGGAGATTGCGTTTAAAGAGTTTGGGATGTGATTAGTATTTGATTTTGTCGATTTTGAGGTGAAAATTGCTGATAATATTGAAGATTACATTTCATCTCGGATGCAAACTCTGCCATTGTTGAGTATGCCCTGTAGTGTTAGAAGTGGGCGCCTCCTGCGCCTGCCTGCATAACGTAGCATACAATGTATGCTACGATGCATTACTTACCGGTAGTAATTCAGTACCCGCGTACACTCACACACTGTACTCCTAACATTAGGCGTAGCACAGTACTAATATGATCCCGACGCGACGTCTTTGCACACAGCTAGCGTAGTGCTCTCCTATACACCAGCGACATGGCATGGGTCCGCGAGCTTTTCTCCTATACCATTAACAAGTACGTACCCAGCCCGCCCTGGGAGACCTTTTTTTTAGTTTGGGAAAATATTGATACTTTTGCATTGTATTGGAAGAATATTGCATGACTTCTATTCTGATCCATTTGGTGCATATTCAAAGTAAACTGTATACAAATGTATCTGGGGTTGTTTCATGAAAAATTTAAGATAATTTAAGACTAAAAATTATGGTACCATCCACTGCACTACCAGTAATGTAATAGTTATGCTGTGTATTTCTTCAGTATTGCTCAACTTTCTAATAAAAATTTAAAAAAAAAAGATTTTGGAGACATTTTCCATGTAGCCATTGCTAATTGATAATACAAATAAATGAAATAATGGAATTATTCTGTAAACGTTAATGATAGTTTGAAGTACGTGTAGGTGATGATTAGGCTAATGAAATTAAACAAGGAAACCAGTGGCATACCATAAATAATTTTTTGGACTTCATTCTCAAATTGAGCTCGACTTCGTGAAAACACCTCCAGTAAAGATAAATAATTTTGCTGACTGTACATTTAACAGTTTATACAACTGTACAACATTGTCATAATATTATAAAAGTGGAAATCGTCACGGTGTGGAAATTTTCACTCATTTGTGTGACCTGAAACAAGTGCAAAAAAAAAAGTGTGCTACCTTATCGTATTGCTTGAATATATGTAACAGTAGGGTATAAAATGTTTTGATTCTAGGGAATTAAAAATGCACTGAAGTCATCTTACCAGGACAAGCACAAATAAGAAATAAAAAAATTAGTCACACACTCTACAGCTGAAAATTTGAATACCTTTCTTACACACTACAGTATGTGTGGCATTGAAAAAAGAAATGTTACAATTAAAGGACAAGTTCACCTTTATAAACATAAGGATTGAGAGAATGTAGCAATATTAGTAGAACACATCATTGAAAGTTTGAGGAAAATCAGACAATCCGTTCAAAAGTGTATAAAAATTAAACTTGCGTACAACAGTATAAGGAAAATATAAAGAGAATTTCACAAAATTCCATCTTTTGAAAAAAGTACACATTCCCCTGACTCGTTACCGACAAATGTTATGGGCAATATTATTCCCCCTGCCTTTAGAAAGAGGCAAGTCAAGAGCTCTTTTATTATGCGAAAAAAGTGAAAATATGTTGAATTTTCTTTTACATTTTCTTTATACTGTTGTACGCATATGACTCACAAGCTGTAGTAGTCTCCTCATCCAGCGGTTCCAACACAAAAATTTTAAAAATTCATAACTTTTGCATCGATTGTCCAATTTTCCTCAAACTTTCACTGATGTGTTCTACTAATATTGTTGCATTCTCTCAATCCTTATGTTTATGAAGGTGAACTTGTCCTTTAAATTCTTATATGAAGAAGGATTAATAATTATCATGTTATAATTCTAGGTTGTTTCTTTCAATTTGTATTTTTTTGTTCATTTTGAATGTTTAATTTCAGTATCAACACAAGTTTTCTCACCTTCATCTACCACATGTACGGATTGTACACTGTTTACACAGTATCCTCGCATTCAAATGTATCAAATGTCCTTTTTCAGGGGAATCCCATCATAGCAAGGTTGTCAGATCCAGCTAATTTACATTGTTAGTTCCAGATTCTTGTTAAAGTCCTTAAAGTCCCAGTAGTCAAGAATGATAGAGGTCCCATTTCATTAAAACTATTTGAATATTTATATGTTTATAGAATATATTTAGAAAGGAAAATCAACCTTCCCTCAATAAACTGTTTTTATTACTTTTTTTCATACTACTTTCCCCCTTGTGATTCCTAATACAGAAGAGAAGAAGCAGCTGTCAGATGACCCCGTCACACCACCACAGCAAGTTATCGCCCCTCCAGCCACGGACAGATCACTGGGTTTTGAGTGCGAACCACCGGACTACTCGGAGTACCTGACAGGGAAGAAGCTCCCTCCTGGTGGGATCCCGGGAATTGATCTTAGTGATCCCAAACAGTTGGCCGAATTTGCAAGGTGTGCAAGGTGTGTGTAGTTTGTGAATGGTCTTGTCCCCACTAACCCATTCTATCCAACAATCATCTGTGAGGAGATGGGGACAAATTTTGGATGTAGGGTCTTCAATTACATAGTATACATTTGTAATTGCTTTGGTGCAAAAGAGATCACTCAATGATAAATTAGAAATGAAATTGGAGGAAGATACAACTGTCAAGAGGTAGACCAAAGAGATATCCACATGATACATAAAAGTGTTGTTGTTTCAGTAATCTTACAATCATAAATTGGGAAATTTACACCTTCATCATGGGTTGCTTAGTCTATATCTACAATGCAAAAATGATCTTTCCAGAAAATGATCTCAAGTTGTTAATAATATTCATCCCATTACACACATATCCAGAAGTATTCCACTTCAAGTATGAGGCACTTCTGTACAGGCACAATACATGTACAATGTACAATTGTACTTCTAATTTGTGCACCTTGTTGTAGGAAATGGATGGTGAACAGAGCAGACACATTTAACAGATCTCTTTTTTAAAAAATGAACATGTAGAATATAGTATACATGTCATCAATACATGGGTTATTTATAAATATAAAAACACATACTATATACAATTGTACGTGTACTAATACATGGATGTACATGTATCACACAATGAGCAGCATTTGTACTGATTTATCCGGTATACATCTTACTACAATTGTACAACTACAATATGTACTCTGTCCATCATACTTTCGTAATTCACATAGCATTTTCATGTAATTGTCTAGTGTGTGTTTGTGTGTGTCTTAATGTTGGTATTGTACACTACATATTTGTGAAGTTGTATGTCAACCCCATTAATCTGTGTTGTTTGTCTTCAGTGTCTCACAGTGTTTCTCCTCGAGGTGTTTTGTTCTGTACAAACAATGCAGTGTTTCCAGAGTGTAAAGATATTATGTGTAACTTCCGACATCCTGTATGGTTTTATGTTATACTTGTGTACATGTTTACATTGACCTTTTTTTTTTTTTTTGAAGTACATCAGGGTCCAATTTCATATGAAGTTGCTATGATAGCAACTCTTGCTGCAATGTCATGCGTCATGGTTTCGTGATAAGAATCCTGCTCTCTGATTGGCTGTTGCTACGGGAAGTTGCTATTCTATAATTTAGCAAGAGTTGCTGTCCTGACATCTTTTATGGAAAGGGACCCTAATTTTTACATGTGTTTGCAGATCTGTGTGTTTGTCTCTTGTGTGTATGCTGTTGTTTTTTTTTCATATTTATTTATTTATTTTGTTAATTGTGCTGATACATGGATACTACAGACCCACCAAGTGTTTCTGATTGTACAGGAAGAGAAGGCACCCTTGAAAAAACAAACAAACAAAAACAAGGCAGTAAAGACAGATGTCCTGAATTTAAAAAAAAAAAAAGGTAAAACTTCCCTAATGTGTCAATTATGATATGAACGACTGGTAGGTATATTCATGTAACACACAAGTACATTGTATCTCCGTAGTGGCTCTTTGGAACCTCTCAAATTGTCTTAATGTTGGCAGTCCTGTCTTTATCATTCATAAAAGTTCAAAGTTTTCCCTCCTTGAGACATTGCCATGGTCAGTGCTCTCAGTGCCAGTGTCTTCAAATATTTACATGTCCAAAAGGACATGTTTAAAGGACAAGTTCACCTTCATAAACATAAGGATTGAGAGAATGCAGCTATATTAGTAGAACGCATCAGTGAAAGTTTGAGGAAAATTGGACAATCAATGCAAAAGTTATGAATTTTTAAAATTTTTGTGTTGGAATCGCTGGATGAGGAGACTACTACAGCTTGTGAGTAATTATGCGTACAACAGTATAAAGAAAATGTAAAGAAAATTCAACATATTTTCACTTTTTTCGCATAATAAAAGAGCACTTGACTTGCCTCTTTCTAAAGGCAGGGGGAATAATATTACCCATAACATATGTCGGTAACGAGTCAAGGGAATGTGTACTTTTTACAAAAGATGAAATTTTGTGAAATTCTCTTTATATTTTCCTTATATTGTTGTACGCATGTGACATCTAAGTTATTCATACACTGCAGTAGTCTTCTCATCCAGCGGTTACTGCACAAAAACTTCAAAAATTCATAACTTTTGAACGGATTGTCCGATTTTCCTCAAACTTTCAATGATGTGTTCTACTAATATTGCTACATTCTCTCAATCCTTATGTTTATGAAGGTGAACTTGTCCTTTAATGTACAGTGTACTTGTGTGATTATGTCTATACATAAAAGTAACACACACACAGCTGTACATGTATATTCCTTTGGTAGTCTCTATTACTGCAGTTTTTGAATTCTGTGAAAAAAAATTGGGTTTTTTGTTTTTCCAAAATCATTATTTATCTTCTGCAATAGTAAATTATTATGATTATGAATCTGGCTGATAACCAGACTTGAGTTAGATGCTAGTTGATACACACACATACACCTGCACAAACACAAGCACACAAAATCCCTCTCTTTCTTTCCTCCCCAGTCTTTCTGTCAGACTATTTTTTCCCCATTATTTGTTTTTTCCTGTGTCATTCTCTTACCCAAAGTAGATTGTGTGCTGTGTATGTTTATTGTATCTGTTTGTGTGCATATTATACAACAGACAGCCCTTCTTAATGAGATCTGCTGTTAGTAAATGACTGAAACCAATGAAAACTTTCGAAGCGTACATGTACAAAGTGTACAATTTGTATGACATTACCAAGTAGACCAATCTTTGCTGGAGTTATGTGACAGCAGAAATGTAATGAAGCTATTTGTAGTCTGATTCCCTGAATGCTTACACTGTATGTTACGCAGAAAAGTGAGGTGTTCATTAAAAACTGTCTCTATTGACAGAGCCATTGTTCCAAACACTAATGTTTTTATGAGACAGCTATGTGCAGCTTTCAGATTTACAGCCCTGTCATTAGCTTCATGGAAAGGAAGTAAAATGCCTCTGCCCTTTGTTCACATTGTGGCTCAAGCTAGGTTTTCATCTTCTTCTTTTTTCTTTTTAAAAGAGTATGGTCGCATGCGCTATTTCTTTATCATCATTATTTTGTGTTTTGATTACTAGAATCAAGCCCAAAAAGCCAAAGGATGATGACGTACCTCGTACAATAGCATGTCCTCACAAGGTATGTATACAATGTCCAGTAGTACCATTTGTGTTGTGTTACTTTACACCTCTTTCACTTCCCAATTAGAGATACTGTAGACAGTCGTATTTATAATCATGTGCAAAGATTTATTGGGCAACCAATTGTAGTCAAAACCAAGGAGGAAAACATAGTTTCTGCTATATTTTCAAAATTTGCAAATCTTGATGAGTAGTCACATGAAAAAAAGGGCAAAATCATTTTAAATTTGTTACCCCATTCAAATTTCTGGAAGGATATGGAATTTTAATTGTTATTTAATGCGGAGCATTTGCTGTGTCGATTTCCATGTTTTTTTTGTTTTTTTTCAAAGTTACATGCAGTGTTGTATTGTGTGTGTGTGTGTGTTTGTTTGTTTGTTTGGTTTTTTTTTTGGGGGGGGGGGAGGGGGGTTTGGTTAGAAAAAGAAGCTGTAAAATAAGAATTAACTTAAAACTACAATGTAATGTAAAGGAGACGCTAGACTTCCGGTCTATCTTGGATGATTCTTGGAGATGGCATGGAGGAATGTACAAGCAGAATTTATCAGTCCAACTGATGACATTGATTTTGCTGATTATATTAGATCAGCGTATGGTTGGCATTGAAGTGGTATGCTTTACAAATATTTATGAATTGGTAACCGTTTGTTCATCACACAGGGCTGTACAAAAATGTTCCGTGATAACTCCGCCATGCGGAAGCACCTGCACACCCACGGACCCAGGGTACATGTCTGCGCTGAGTGTGGGAAGGCCTTCGTGGAGAGTTCCAAACTAAAGAGACACCAGTTGGTTCACACTGGCGAGAAACCTTTCCAGGTAATGATCGGCTCCACTGTTGCACAACTGTCAGCATTCATCCACTGAAATCAAGGAGACTCCAAAGAGCAATCTGGAAGACATTTGCTTAATGTATGCATTTAAATGGGCAAAACACTTTCAGAATCAGGAAGATTTTTATATTCTCTCATCTAGACATGAAGATATCTTGAAGTTCTCAGGAAGTCCCCTGCAGCAAAGGGGATACCTGGCAGCTGTGCTGTTATTAGCCCGCTGCCCGGGCAGTATTTTCCATTGCAATAACGCCCTCTGTAGCTCAATAACAGAAAGGGCAGCTTGTAATACCACCTATTTTTGGGAGAATATTTGCAAGTTCAGAGGTAACATTTCCCATTGGCTTTCTGAAGCGCCTGTCAGCAGTACCAAGCGTGACCTACTGCACGTAAAAGCATGAATCGCACATTTACGCGTAAGGCATATTTGGACCCTATGTGCGTGACTGACGGGCCAGTGGGCGGGGACAATGAACCTCATTAGAACCAGCGGCGGTGCCAAAGTTGTCTTGTCCTTTTTTTGTTAGCTTATGCGGATAGTGAACGCAAGAGGGTGACATAAAAGACCGATACAAACATGCAAAAAAGGACAAGAGCCTAGTCTATGCTGTTATGAGAAAAGCCCTTGGAACATAGTAGAAGAATCACCAGCTAATTCTACACAGATGATTGTGTTTACAGGGAATTGGTGCCAGTAACATGACAAAGGTGAGGACAGCCTAGTGCAAAGAAAAGAATAAAGCAGGACAGCACATGAAACAGAAAATGTAATGTGATGGCTTTTCAAATAATCCCCTGCAGTTTTCAGTGTTTTTTGTCAGTGATAATACTTGTGCAATGTTCTCTTTCTATTAAGATCCATGTTCGTAACGGTAGGCTACATTGCATTTTATATTTTAAGAAGTTTGTGAACTATGGGCAAGGAAGATCAAAATTTCATCGTGAAAATTGGGAATGTACACATAAATCTTCCCTGTGAACATATAGATTAGAGAAGAGTTGTTTCAAAAGGATTTACAGCTCTAGTCACATTGAAAAACATGTAATTAGCCAAAAAGGTCATTTGTCATGAAAATCAAAACCCTGATAGTGATACCTCTTGCTGGATGAGAGCTGCTCACAAACATCAATGAGTTATTTTGGGTGATGATGTCACACCTCTCATTGTTGATGTAATGTGTACCATTGTCATTTTACCTTTGATTGTGATATTATCTTTGCATTCAATTCTCTAGTGTACCTTTGAAGGATGTGGCAAGCGGTTCTCTCTGGACTTCAATCTACGCACCCATGTAAGAATCCACACCGGCGACCGGCCGTATGTCTGCCCCTTTGATGGCTGCAACAAGAAGTTTGCCCAGTCCACAAACCTCAAGTCACACATACTCACTCATGCCAAGGCCAAACAGCAGCAGCAAACCGTTGTCGTTACACTGCCACTCTGAGCCTCATCAACTTGACTGCATGCATTGCATGAAGATTATCAGTTTGTGAAGGATTTTGTTTTTTCTTTTGATTCATGAGAGCATTGCTCTGCATTTGGCTTCGTTTCTGATAATCAGTCTGCGTGACATCCACACTACAGTCATGTTTTCCATGTTGACGCACTGTCGGGACCAACACAAGCACAGCGATTACAAAAGTTCTGTGTCCATGGCAGTTATTTGCAGGACACACTTCCATGGTAGAATGTTTTTCAAAGTAGTCTTACACCTGTCAATATCATACCCAGTAACGAGATCGGCCAAGAGAAAATTTGCAAGTTGGCTAATGTCATATGTAGCTGCTAATAACGAAGCAAATCGCACCTTCTAAAGGGGTTGTGGATCTGCCACCAGCATTCACCTCCTTAATGTTTCCTTGACTGCACCTTCCCCATCTCCAATCCCAGTATCAATGTTTCCATTTTTGCACAAACAACCCCATTCTTGGCAGCTCTGGTTTTTGTAGAATGATAACTCAATATGAGGAGGAATGAAAGACAATAATGCTAGTCGACGTACAACTTTTAGCTGGAGGATACGGGATCCTAACAAACTCTGTATATATACTACACTGATGTGTGACATGAGCAGTACTTTCGCTTTTGTTTTTTGATTGTTTTTTTTTTTGGCTAGGAATGCAGGAGGAGTTGCAGTCTTGCGCTGTCTGTCCAGATATCGAGATTGTCATGGTTGTTTTTGTTTACGAGGTATCCGAAGAAATACCAAGTCAAATTTCATCTGAGCTGGCACTATTGACCAAGCAATATTTTGTAAGTGTTGAGAAGCATCATACAAAAGTCACCATCAATGTTAAGGATTCAGCTTTAAAACCCACTGTGGAGCAATATCTAGTATACAGTATTGTCGTGTAGCTTTGTTTATGGATAGTACAGCAGAGTGATCCATCAGTGTCATGTGCAGCAGAATATGAAAAAGGTGAGAAGTCAAAAGTCAAGATGAAAATCTTCATATTTACTCACAGCCAGTGTAGGCTTTTCAATAACCACCATTAACTGCAAAATTGCCTTTTCCCAATTCTTATGGGAGTTTGTTGAAAGTGAAGTACTTTCCTATCAAGCAGTATGCAATTAAGCCTGGGCAAAGCCGATATCCTCTTATTCAGTGTGTCTGATTTCATCGTGTATGGTATGATGAGGTACATGAAACAATATGACATTTAGCAAATCATAGAGTAGGAATCAAACATAAACATCAGCTTCTGCTACTCAGGAAAATTATATGCATCATGTGGTAGCTCTGTACACAAACTGAATAGTGCGCTAAAGGGAATTTCAAGAATAATATGGGATAATTCAGCAAGAGTTTTGCTGAGTTAAAAAATAGAAATGAAATAAAAAGAGTTTTGATTTGGGAAATTAGGGGCATGACAGGGACTGTATGCAGTCAATATTTAATGGCAGCAGATAAATGCTACAAGGCATGCAGAAGCATGGTAGCTGATATTTCAATATTGAATTTTCTTTGTTTTTATCTGTCACCACAAAGACACTAATGTTCTTTGTGTTAATGTAATGTGCCATAATTGACAAGAAGAATATCCACTTATTTGAAGAACTTTTATATTGCTCTTAGCTCTCTCTCTATTTCTTTTTCTTTCTTTTTAGCTGATCAGATTTTGGTAATGTCCCTTGCATTAATGTACATTGTGCAATATGGTTTGATCCTAGAGGCTGGTTGCATTTCTACGTGAGTACAACACACAGGCTATTAGGATACCCTTTACAGACACTAGTAATCTATTTATAGCATGCAGAGATGCAACCATATATCGTTGCTGGGGCGATAAGACCACGTATCTACAAAATGTCAAATGTTCAGGAGAGCCAAAGCACTGTGGTGAATGCGATAGCCTTTCCTTTGACATGCCGTGGTGGCTTCATTTTTGGAGTAAGACAGTTGGGATTTAGACAGAACATCAATTAACCCATTATTTGACCATTAATCCAAAAAACTCATTTTCACCAAAATTGCAGATACAAGGTCTTATCACCCCAGCGACGATATGCAGCTTCCGTCACTGAGGTTGTATGGAAGCAATTGAAATATGGCATACCGGTACTTACTCAGTGTAGGCATTCTGTTAAACTCTGGGAAATTGCATGTGTACATTTTTATCCAATATTGTTGTGAATCATCCATGACATCACAGATGAGCTCAAGTGGGTGCAAGGACCCCTGTTTAATGAGGAATTTATTGCCACATCGTTGATGTTGTTTTTTATTGGTTATGACTATCCCTCTGGATCTTCAATTGTTGGAGCATAATTTGCATCAACTTGCAAGTGCCTTGATGTATGAAGAAAAATAAAAATCATAGGCAGTCAATGGTCCCTAAATGGTCTTGCAGAGCAAGTGTCCAATGACAGAGAAAGAAATTGAATCAGCCCGGAGAATTATCACTTTTTTTTCTTTCTTTTTTTGTCATTCTTGATTTTGTGTCTGTCATTGGGGTAATTTAAACCTAGCAAATAATCCTTCGGAAAAGTCTGTTGGTGGTGAGATTTGTTAGCGGGTTTGCAGCTGGCCCAAAGATGATACTGTCATACTCAGACAAGGGCTATCCCAACTGACTTTTGTATCAGTAATTCGCTTAAGAAAAAAAAAAATTGTAGTCTCCTCTCCTTTGTCCTGTTACATTCTTGTATTCACTTTCCCTTTGGTGGTAATATATTATATTTGTCACATACTCAAAAGCGACATTTTTAAGTGATTTGATAGGCATAACATAATGGAGGTATAACATACTAGTAAAGCAATATCCACAATTTCCACCTCCCTGCTTGAACCTGTCATGAAAATATACACTGTGTGAACTTAGAAGTTAGATGTTTACTGGAAATGCAATGCCTTTAAACTATATAAAATAAATAGCAAAAAGAGAAACTTGCCCAATGAAATAGTGTTTAATGCTTCAATTCTCTCTCTGAAAGGACATAAATTTTCTGCTCACAAGTTAACCTTGGTCATTTTGTAAACTTGTAGAGGAATATACACAAGACACCAGGGCTGTGTAGGTATTTAACATTCTATGACATCCTTATGGCATCATAAGCCCTAATTGAATACGGATGTGGTATTATGCTTTCACTTTATAACGCTGCAAGAAGCATGCATGGGATTTCATTGTAATTTAGCAGTCAAAAAAATCTGGTACACTGTATACGGGGTCAAAAGATAATATAAGTTTTTATAGCGTATGTGTGACACAGCAACATATGATTATCCCGTTTAACTGTAAAGACAAATACATCTGCTAAGATGTATCTATTACCTGGTATATCATTATCAATGCATGCACTGGTGCTGCACATGTTGTTATTTTCTTTTTTACTGATGTCTCCCTCCCTGAAAGCAGCTTGAAAGGGTAATACATGTATTCCCTTGAATAACTCAAATAATGTCTGAAGCCAGGAAATTTCACTAGCAATGTATTGCAGTATATGATCCAAGTTTGATTGAGTAATAAAGTGGTTATAATTTGCTGTTGTTGATGTTTGTAAAGTGCATTATATTTTTGTATGATCATGAGGCATGTTATAGGTTCTTGTAAATAGATATGGAATATAGAGTTTCAACAGTGAACAAGGTAACAACCCTTGAACTGGTGAGATGTTCTGTGTTTGGTAAGTGTCCCGTCTTGAAACAGGCGAGTCCCTGTCGAGAGAATGACTGATTGTGATACATACTAACCTCTGTTGATATTGGCTGAATGCCTGCCAAGTCGAAAGAGGAATGTGCTGCCCCATACATATTAAATTATGTCTAGTTTATTGTGGAGTTTCTATCTTCTCTCGACTGTACTGTATTATGATGTGAGGAGCCGCTTGCAAACCGTCCACTTCTTGGAATGTTGTTCTCCAGTTTTCCATGACTGGATATCTGTAGTAGCCCTGTACATGTGAGAAATTCATTATATATCGTACTGAGCTTATTTTGAAACAATGTGTACAACATTTGATCTGTGAACCAAAATGCTCATATATTGACCAAGCATCCAACTAAAGATGTTTTGTTGTTCTAGGAGTTTTAGGGGCTCTTGTTGTTTTAACAGTGGGAATGGTTTATATGATGCAGTTTGTGGTTCCCTGGAGTACCATAATTAAATCTGCCATTTTGTTGAATTATTTGTTTTTTAATGCCTTACCCTGGGTTACCAACATATGGGTGACAGTTATTATTATTATTATTTTTTTTTTTTTTTTTTTGCAACAATGAACTCAGCTGTGCAGTTTTAGCATCTTAACATCAATGCTGCTCATCACACACTACACCAGTGATCTCAGTGTCACACTCTGTAGGCAGCATCACCACACTATGCGTTACCAATCCATGGAAATGTACAATTATTAGTTATCATGGGACAAGTTCATGGATTGAAATGGTCTCATTGTGAATTACAATTCATAATTGTAATAATATGTTTTGGAAAAAAAAATAAGAGTATTTTTATTATTATCATTTTAACTATGGTGAAAAAGAAAGTCACAACAGGGCTGACTTGTCATTTGGGTCATTATCGCAGACGCTGAAATTTGGAGAAAATGATGGCAGGGTGAAGCTAGATATCTTATAAACACAATATGGCGCTACACAACGCTGTAACCTGGGGTATGGCATGGTGCATCATTTGCTTTTATCTTTATTCCCATCTTATATTTGATATTCCCTGGAAAAAAAAAGAAGAAAAAAAAGTGCTGATAACATGACGTCGCTTCACCCAATGCTGAAGTAATACGGGTTCTAAGATCAGCATTGATAAATTATTTACGTAAACTGCTCCTCCATTAACTTCACTGTGCTTTTAGAATTAATTCAACATATATCAGGACAGACTGAACAATCATTTGTCTGATTCTGATGCATAGCTTTTACTTCTTTGACTTAGCATATTCCACCATTCACCTTTTTCCCATATTGTATCAATGTGACCTGTAGTGTAAAGCTGATGATAAGTCATGATGAATTATTTTTATGTGTTTTTTTTTTTTCTTAAACTTTTATTTCATTCTCGTCTGAATAGGTTAAGCTTACACAAAAAGGGCTACGTTGTTGTACTTCAGGTGCAAAATGATGACTATTTTATACATTTATTGTGATCAAAGTAGTTTCCAAGTCTGGAAATACTGTCAACCAATTGTAAATGACACACATATTGTACAATAAATGGATTGCATGGTTATACAAGGACCATAGTCTTGTGTGTGTTGTGTATGCCAAGAGTGGAGCTTACATGTAGTAATTTACTGTCTCTCTGTCTTTGCATGTCTGTGCATATATATTATGTGTGTGTATCAATACTGACAGTAATACTAAGAAGAAAAATTTGTAGATGGTAGTGATAGTACAGTGACTGCCTTGAGTTACACAACATTCAGTAACAATTTTACTTCCTGTAGATAGAGGCCATTCAGCAAAACATCATTTTTAGCACAAAAGTTTTATTGAATAGAACCGATAGTAGGCATCATTAAAAAAGAAAGTGAACTTCACAGCCACAAACCTGAATGATATAGGAACAACCACCATCAAAATTGTGAAATGTATTAATACAGTGTCCTAAGTGAATTCTCCCTATGCATCTTGACATGGTGCCCTGACAATATCCTGCAAAGTCCTTTGTCATGGTTTGGTGAGAGTGACATGTGTGTGAAGGAAGATAGGTCTTTATGATGGTAATTACTCTTTGCCATCCTTACTTACAAAAGATGAGCAAATAGGGCCTACATGTACGTGTATAATGGTTAGGACAAGGTAATGTCAGAACAGAAATTGTGGAAAGATAGATGGAAAAGAAATCAAACTACGTGACTGGGTCTCTGCACTAATCCGACATATCGACTGATAAAGAGCTATACTTGGAGATTACGGTACATGTATTACCATATCAGTGGGTCTGGAGGTACAGTAGAATATGCAATGTCGGCCCTGATAAACATTATGAAGAGAGAAAGGCGGGGGGGGGGGGGGAAGAGACCGCTCGACTTATTTCCCATGACTTGATTTCCATGAATTGTATGATTTATGATAAAAGTGGAAGCATCTGCTCATAGCTGAAGAATCAGTCACATTTTCTTCTATGACCATGTGTGTAAATTTGCAAATAATATGCTGCATACTGACCGCAACAGACCCAAGACTTATTTACACTGCACAAGCAGTGTTCCCCTTATTTCAATCTTTTTACAATGAGCAAAGGAAGTAAAAGGAAATGATAATATTTTACTGGTAAATCCTTTCCTTATGAAATCTTAAGTGTTCTCAAAATCTAGTGTTCTCAATGTATCAAGTGAGATGTGTTATGGATATAAATGCCTATTAAAGAAATCCGTAACTGGAAAACTTCTCACAGTAAAAAAAAAAAAAAAAGCTTGCATTAGTGTTTATTACAATGGGGATGGTCTGTACAAATTGGAAAGGATAACGTTTGCTTGAGTGCATATCAGTACAGTGTATTGCGGGACTAGATGTACAACTGTAGCATGTCTCCCTCTACAGTTAACTATCAGAATAGCTGCATTTGTAACTTCCAACAGGGCAGTGTTACATCTAGTGTTACGCTTTGTGACATGAAAACAGAAATATATTTCGAGTTCAAAACAAAGTAAAGAAAATCCGCACAGATTAAACTTGCCAGTTTTCATATTGTGTGAAATGCTCACCTAAAAAGGCATCACATGATACACAAAATTTTCTTTTTTTTTTTTTTTTTTGGACAAAGCCCATATTCTCTCATGTTGTTATCCCTAAGATAATAGGGAGCTTTAGATTTTGACGCGCGGACGTTTGAGCCGACGCTTGCGCTGGACGTTCTCCTCTCCCTGCGTCGTGTGGAAAAGTAGCTTTAGATTACGCTGGGACGCAACGTATAAAAATAAAGTCGCGCCCCCCATATGATCAGTGCATGAAGAAGCTCTCTACGTCGCAAACTGTATGGACGTGAAAATAGCCTAGTATGCGTAGTGAAAAACTCAGGCGAAGCAAGCTAAAAATAGATTGACTTTACGCGCGCTACTGCGCACGCTCAGAACATGTCTTTTTCCATTGAACGTCCGCGCGTCTAAAATCTAAAGCTCCCTAATATGAATCCCTTTGCCTTCAGCAAAAATAGGTCATGAGCCCTTTCATTATGCTAGAAAACACACACACACACACACACATGAAATTCTAATATATATATATATATATATTATATATCATATATATTATATATTACATATCTTTCCCATACTGTGAAATCATATTTTTGTAGCTGTCTTATCGAGAAATGACTGCTTAGTATCAACCAAAACTTTTAAGAATTCATAGCTTCGAAAGGGATTTTAAAACTTCGCTGATATGTTCCACTACATGTTTAAATATTTCTGCTTTCACTTAACCACACCATCAGTATAATTATATATTTTGGGTCAGAGCAAGAATTAATTTCTGCTACATGTATATGCAGGATAAACCACTCACACACATGATATAAGCCATTTTCATCTCAAAACCTACCAATGCTGCAAAAGGACAACATTGTGCAATCTTTGCCAGGTTGATGCTCCATAATGATACATCATTCAAGTCAGTCAATGAAACATACAGAGATATATCACTGGCCTCTTCACATACCCAGTCACAACCATCGTACATGCATGCATGATAATTTGGAAGTCTACACCCACTGTATGTGAACTTCATTGATTTGAAGCAATGTACATTAAAGGGACTGTACAGTACTGGCTGAGGAGGGGATTCATGTTTTGAACATTCCTAAGTGAGATAATGAGAAACCTCTTATGAAATATGAAAGAGCATGTAATTTCAAGAAGGATTCAACTTTTATTTGATGAAAATTGGTTTTCAAATGGCTGAGATATCCAAAAAAGTGATAATAATAAAAGGTGACAGGCCACGCCTTTTATTAGGATCTCTTTGTTTCACCTTGATTTTGGATATCTCAGCCATTTCAAAACCCGATTTTCATCAAATAAAGTTTTAATATCCCTTAGAATTGCATGCTCTTTGACATCTCGAGTGGTTTCTGAATATCTCACAAAACGTTGAAAGCTAAATCCTCACCTCGTCCAGAACTGTACACACCCTTTAAGCACTGAACCTACACATACATAATGTATCATCAAAATTGTACAAAAAGACAAAAGAAGTTTATCTAGTTGATAAATTTCACTATGCTCAAAATCATTTTTTTGTTTTCTCTTCACAGCAGTCAAAGCTATGCCAGATGCAGTGTATGTTTCACTGGCATGTGTTTTCACTGCCGAATAGATAGACAAGTTTTCTTTGGCCTGGCAAGCCCCTTTGATAAATATATGAATATGACCCAATGGGCAATGTTAGCAAATAGTGTATACTCTCAGCAGATATACTTTGGATAACATGACAGAATGGGACAAATGACCAATGGGCAAATGGACACATGGAAACGACCAAATAGTGTTTGATGTTAAAAGTTTCTAATTTATTTCTTGAGGATTACTCAATCATAAAATATATTTCATTAGCAAGATTACCCTCAAATACATGCATACTTGAGAAATTGTTAACATAAAGCACCATTTTGAATGCCCCTCGTTCAAACTGGGACACCTTTCTTCCAAAGAGATAGACACAGAGAGTATGAGTGCTTCAAAGTCATCGAAGGCTGGGTAATATAAAGACTTGTCTCATCATGAGACAGAGTTACAGTATAATATGGTAATATGTCTCCTCACCCACTCAATAACCAATGCTTGACTTATCCAACCCCCTGTTCAGACGCAAGCCAGTTTATACCAAAACTCGATAAAGAAACGACGTATAAAGAATCATCGCATACCCGACAGACCATTCAGACGCTAATTTCAACCATTCCGGAAAAACGTCATATAGATGTGCAGTTTCTCACTGCGCATGTTGTTATGGTTATGAGTTACAGGCACATGGTCACCTTTCATGCTCGCTCCCATTAAGCCCCGCCAAGTTATACCATTCTATGGTCGCCATACGTTCAGACGCACAATGGACACGATGGAATGCTTATTCGTTATCGAGTTCTAGTTTGAAATGATGCTCTGACCGTCATTTCACAATACATCGTTTTGTTATACGTTGTTTCGTTAGTCAGCGTTCAAACATATCAATTCATCATAAAAAACGGTATAGCTACACATGTACCGTTCTTGTACAAATTTTTTGCGTCTGAACACCCTGCAAGACTATAATCAAGATATTTACTGACTGTATTGACTTTAACAGTAAAAGCTGCATAGCACACAGCTGGTCGGGCATGGTAACCACATTCTGTCCCTGGCTAGTCTATGTGGTCAGAGAGAAACAATATGCCCAGCAGTACTGAGCTGTGCTTTGTGCGGAAAAGTGATAACACCCGTACAGATCTCAAAATTGGCCATATGCAGCAAGACTACTTACAAGCATAGTTAAACAAAGAAATGAAACAATACAAAAGTAATCACAGAATTTATCAGCCATAACCATTATTACATCACACCTGTAAAACATCTACATTTGCAACTCTAAATATAACCCACAACAACACATGCTCCCCGATACATAACATATTCCTTATTTTAGTCATCAGTATTTTTGTCCTTGCACACATTATTTCATAACTATCACCGTTGCCACCATGGTTACAATTATTATGATACTGATAACAATACAATTTAACAATAGCCTGAAGCAATCTCATATTTTCTCCATCTACACAACCCTATGTTACAGTATGTTCATCACAATGGACCACACAAGGGAATATTTGCTACCAAACCTTCACAACTTCATTTTCTTTACCACTTTTGGTGACATGATCAATATAATAGTTACCATTGAAGGAATCATTTACCATAGGCAGATGAAACAAAACCCAGCTTCAGTGCTTCATAATAGGGCTAGAATTAACCAATGTAAAAATGTTAATCAGTATAAGATTTTAATTGTTAGATATATAAAATGAGAACAATTGTTATAATAAAGTTGTTTCTAGAATAACCGAATATAGTTATGGTTTATTGAAAAAAAATAGTGATATCTCCTTACATTTTAGGCTTCATTGCAAAATGTTATATGGTAGGATGTTTTTTGATACAACTGACCTACGCATATGCATAAAATGTGATGACTCGAATATATATATATATATTTTTAAATCACTGCTCCCAATGGGAAACAGTACCTTTCAAATGTGAACGTTTTCTCTTATTTTCAGGCCAGCACTACATAAATCATATTTGGATTACATCAATACAAATGTACACACTTCTACACATACTAGTCTTGGAAAACTTTTGCTTCATTCTTTAAACAGCTCTATCTTATTTTGTTTTACTGACACTGGAATTCTCCACATAAGAAATCACAGACACTGTTGTGAGACAATGGAACAATGATGACATAATGCTACCAATACCTGAAATTGGACGTATCAATGTAACTGATTATGTAACAATCAAAACAAGATCTGTCTTCAAAGCTTGGATGTGCATACATATCTGCAGATCAAACACACCCTATACTAGTAGTCTGTTGGTCATACTGAACAACATCGTAACTCTCAACTTTTAAGTATACATATCAATATAAAGATCAACTCCCCCCTCCTCCCCATCGCCCCCCCCCCCCCCCCCCCAAAAAAAAAGAGAGAAATAAATAAACATGATTTTTGACATTATATGTCAACTTGTGCGATGAACAGGCACATATGGTCTCAAATGACACACAAAACGGTATAATCTACACTTTGATTTCAGTCAATCCATGCAAGACGAAGCCTCACCTCATATTCAAAGGTACCACTCGCAAACTAAATTAGATTTTATTCCTTCATTACACTGAAAAATGAGAAGACCTTCAAATGCCCACTGGCACACCTCCATGATTAAGTAATCAGCCGTTAAACTCTGTAAAACACATCAGATTTCAGTCAGAAATGAGAAAGCACATGAATAGAGACAAATATACAAGAGAGAAAGAGAGACTGGAAGACATGCTTAGCACATGGATGAGAAACAAACTAGCCAAGAGAGTGAGAGAGAATAAGAATGTGACAGCAAAATGAGAAACGTGATGAACTCTTTGTGAGAGAAGGCACAATGAATTGAGTTCAATCTCTGCCCTCTCCCCCTCTTCCCAATATGCACATACAATAGAGATGACATGAAAAGCATGATACCTCTGGTCCCTTTTTGGTAATAAGGAGCTGACACACCCATCCCACCTCCACCTCCACCTCCCTGAAAAGGGGAGGGACAAATTGTTGATATTCAAACTGTACCTTTCCAACATGCTAAACTTAATAGCAAACTACAAATTTTGCATAGTACGTATATACCACTTAGCTGGTTATTTCCCATGTACCACCCATGTATATATATATTAAAAAAAATATACTCATAATGTCAACTATCTCTGAAAACGAGTCAATGCAATCTACCTCCTTGTAAGATGACGTATCAATCTAGGGATAAGTACACTTTCATTTTAAAAGACGAAAGTTAATTGAATGACCTTTGGAACAATAATTCCGGTGTATGTAGAGTAACAGGCTCAACATGGGCAATGGCCTGATGGCCATGAGCCATCAAAAATTGATATCGGGCAACCAGATTTCCAAAAAGGATATCTTTAGGTGGTCGGATTGGTTAACTACAATACAAAACAGATTTTTATGTTTCCTTTTATTTCGGGCCAACACATTTCAAATTTGTACTTGTTGTCAGTTGTCAGTAAAATGCTCAGGATCATACACACTGTCTGCAGCTCTACAGCACGTCACCTGTTCCATTATACAATGAGAAAACAGGTGACTATATAGACCACACATGGTATCATGCACTGACGAGACCCTTACAGCTACTTACCACACATGAATACATTCAATTTCCAGTTTATATACTCTGTAGCAATTACCGATAAAGCTGCCATTATATCAGAAACCCTGTCGTAAATCACAAAATATTCCTGAATCGCACTGTGATAAATTACAAATGGAAAATAATCAATGCTCTCTCTTGCAGCACAGAAACATATCAAGAGTGACAATTACTACTCAGAAAAGTGTTAAGCCTCCACTACAAGCGAGAGAGAGAGAGAGAGAGAGAAAAGGGAGAGAAAGATGACACAGAACCAAAATATCAAAATGTTTGATAATGAAACGTATAACTCATTTCGCATCTTGGATTCTTGGCAAAAGAGTTCAGCTGATCACCAGATGTATGACAAGTATTTATTCCTGCATTCAGGATGCTGCAAATCAAATCAAACTGATCTAAAACTATTAAGCACCGAAGACTATAAACAGAAAGAGCAACAATTTTGCCACATGCTACTTCATCTGAGAATATCAATCTGTTTGGGTTCAGATTTGTGACTCTGAAAGTGATACAAAAATGTACAATCTCATAAAACTGCATTTGTTGCAAACACAGCCTGATAAATAAACTGTTTACACCAAGATATGGAGCATCTTCACATTTCCCATGCTAAGGCATCATCCTCTCTTCTACAGATGTAGAAGAACCAATAAATGGCCTTTATACAATTCAAACACACTGGATTCTGTACACTGAATTGTTTCTGTGAATATCACAGATGAAATTTTTTTTTAATGTGGTAATGATGAAATTCCATACAAAAAAGATATGTGCTGTTTGTGTGTGTGTGTGGGGGGGGGGGGGGGGGAAGTAGAGCTGTGTTGCCTTCCATTACAGACATTGTTTTATAGAATATGGCACTTGAGCCCTATCATCATCACTTATCTCCAGAGAAAATTGCCATCCATAAATCTTAGCAATGATTCCTCACAGACATAAAGGACATACCTTACACCTCACACATTAAGGTTTACGGCTCGCAGTGAGATGTAATGCTAGGAAACACATCATTGGCTGATTAATGGCAGGCCCACTACTCTGTGTGGCTATTAAGGCAGTCTTGTTCGTGTAAGTTCTCTAGTACAGCTTGAGTAACACATGAGTGTAATCCTTTGCATGACACTCATTCTGTGTCTCCTTAATCTTACCTGTATACTGTACATGCCATTAATGCACAAGTATAATATTTTGCACATAGGGACCTTTAAGACAAGTTTGTGTGTAGCTGAATTTATGATTGAGAACCACATTGATGGCACATGAGAAAGAGTATCATCCCCTTTCAAAAGAAAAATTTATGATATCCCACCTACATCCTATCACATTATGCATTGTGTGGGACTCAATATTTGTGCAAGTTGTTGCACGTAATGGTCTACTTGAGAAATCTGGAGTACAAAAGCACTGTACAGTATAATGCACATATAAAGCATTCTTGGTTATGAAATACATTGGGCACTTGGACCTTTCAACTTAGCATTAACTGCAAGTGCCACAGCATAGATTCTGGACTATTTTGATATTCTTTTCCTTATCATAATAATGTATAACACACTAGCCACACCAAGAGGTGTAAATGCCCAATACCAAAGAGCAATGTCTCACAGATACACAGGATTACAATGCAGAAAACATGTAGTGTGTGTCATGCTATGACAACAGCAAGAAAATGGACAAGCAGTCCAAAATCTAAAACAGTCCAAAATCTAGAGTAGCAAGACCGCAGAGATATCTTAAAATAAGATGCATGCTATGCTCTACTGGAACAGTGATTAATAATCAATAAAATAATGACACAGTAGCCAATTCATGTGACTTGCTCCTAAGTCTTTCAAGATGTGTCTCATATATGTGCAAGTGACGTTAACCAATTGCAGGCTTCAATTTTGATTTCCATTTTCAAGGTCAGATGCATTAATTCATCCAGAGATTCCCAGGTCACAAAATGGTTGCACCTTGAAACAATAGGGGAACTCAGCACATTCAGTATTAAACTGAAGGGGGTATATTATTCCAATGCACAATACAAGTGGGAATACACCTGCCTGACTGTCATAACAAAAAC
This sequence comes from Diadema antillarum, assembly GCF_040938485.1. Lineage (NCBI taxonomy): Eukaryota > Metazoa > Echinodermata > Echinoidea > Diadematoida > Diadematidae > Diadema > Diadema antillarum. The sequence goes on along the minus strand of NW_027271034.1, from coordinate 1,548,844 downwards.
CTCAAACACCTGTTACATCCATGCCAGTCTTTTCAAGGTCTAGAGCATGGTTGATTCAGTCAGGGTATAGCCTACAGGCTTATAGTTTCATGTGACTGATCATCCACGGCAGGATTAAAATCAATAAATTACAATCAACAGATTGTATCGTAAATAACAAAACAAAACTCTATACACTATGCTGTTCCATCATAGCAACTGGAAAAGAACTCAAATAACTTTTTTCCATTTCATTTGTCTCTACAAACTTAGTTTCCAACTATGAACTTAATATAAGATCAAGTGTCAGCAACATTAACATCTGCAAGTTTATACTTGTGCACTTTACTGTTACCTACCCTATATCGTAGCAATAATTCCTCATAGGCAGGTGTATACCTTACACCTCACACACCAGGGGGGTGTTTCATAAAGCTGTTCGTAAAGTTACGAACAACTTACGAGCAACTGGTGATCAGTTCTTGTGCTGAATTATGGAAATTCTGATAAGTATAGCACATCAGAACTGATCACCAGTCGCTCGTAAGTTGTTCGTAACTTTACGAACAGCTTTATGAAACAGGGCCCAGGTTTACTAGCTCTCCAATGTAATGCTACAAAGCACACCATTAATTGGCTGATTACTTGCATTAATGGTCCACAACCTTCTTTAAAAAATACCTTTAAAGGCATTATTTACCATTTGCAGATGAAACAAAATCCAGTTTTAGTGCTTCAAAATAGTTCTAAAATGTGGGTTAGGGATAGGAACAATCAATGTAAAATATTTATCAGTATAATCAATACTAAGTATCGTTAAATATACAGAATGCGAACGATAGTTATTATAACATTGTTTCTAGAATAAACTGTCTACATTTATAGTTTAATGAGAAAAATAGTGATATCTCCTAATATTTTAGACTCTATTGAAAAAAAAAATATATGGTAGGATGTTTTGTGATACAACTGACCTCCACATATGCATCAGATGTGACAACTCAAAAATTTTTAAATCACTGCTCCCGATGGTAAACACTACCTTTAATATCTATCTGTAAATTTCATGACAACACTGAGCCATTTTCAAAATGTGGGAAAAAACTGCAACATTTAAATACTTTTATTTGACCTTTGACTTCAAAACCAAAATCTTTCCTTACAGAATTACTGTGCAGTAATGCATTATCATATCCATTCAGTTTAGGTAAATACATGCATTGACTAATTTCCAATGGACAGAGAAATAGTGCACTTTTCAGCATTAAATAGTAGAATTTCAGCTTTTGAACCTGTCCTTTGATCTTTGACCTTTATGACCCAAAAATATTCCCAAGAGAATCACTGTCAGGCAGTACATGCATTTGTACTAAGCTTTATGAAGATACCTTGAGCCATTCCTCGAGATATGGAAAAAAAGTGACATTTTAGCATTTTCACTTGACCTTTGGCCCAATGGCCCAAAACTCTCTCTAGAGAATCTTTTGTGTCGCCTTTTCACGGTCAGAGCCCATTTGTCCATTGATTCCCAGGTCACAAATTGGTCACATCCTGATTCAATAGGGAACTAAATGCAATCAGGAACTGCGAGGAGTATATTATTCCCATGCACAATACATTTGTGAATACATCTGCCTTACTGTCATGACAACAGCCTCAAACATCTTTACATCCCTACCAGCCTTTTCAAGGTCTACAGAGCATGGATGATTTGGTCAAGGTATAGCCTACAGGCTTATTATTCCGTGTGACTGATCATCGATAGTAGGATTAAAATCAATAGATTATAATCACTAATGACAAAACAAAAACACTATACACTGTTCCATCAGAGCAACAAGAAAAGAACTCAAGTATAACTTTTTCCATTTAAGTTGCCTCTATAGATACAATTGCAAACTATGCACTCAATCAATAAATAGTGCCAGCAAACTAGCATCTGCAAGTTCATCTCTGTGCCGTTTACGGCACATCATAACTTTTTGCTCTTTTTTTTTCATCCACATTATTATGCATGTGTGGATACCTCATTCCCAATATCAGCACCTGCTTTAACCATAACACTGCATGGTTGGTTCAGGTGTGAAACAGATTAATCATGGAATGCATTTATATCCTCATTAAGTGGCGAGGAGTGACTTAAGGTCATGATTTAATATGCAGCGGAAGGTCGTGATTTGATATACAGTGACTGGACTTGTTTCCATGCACTATAGTGTAGGTTTCACTATTTAGTGAAGTCTTATGATGCAAACTGTGCACAAGGGACTCCCATCAAAAAGAAGAAAAGGCCTTCCTTTTCCAATTTTATAAGTATGAGGTCCTTTTCTTTTCATTTGTTCTGTTTTATATGATTCTAACTTGCTTTTTTACATCTCCATTCTTCTTGCAATACCCAACCAAGCCACAGTCTAGTGGTGCTTATAACCCATGACAACCCACAACAAGAAACCCACGGGGTCTAGCACACACCTTAGTATAACAAGTTTACCTGTCATTTCAAGCATTCTTGCAGACTTTCACCAAAGAACAAAGCATATTCTGTGGGACGGGGGGGGGGGGGGGGGGGGGGGGGGGGGGGGGGGGGGGGGGGGGGGGGGGGGGGGGGGGGGGGGGGGGGCTGGGGCATGATGCCCATTTGTAGAAGTGATGATACTAACTAGACAAGTTTGGTGACAAATCTGACCATGTATATTCGAGAAGAAGATGAAAATGTGAAAATTAGGCCCCCAATTGGCACCCACAGGACCCATGCTTGGATCTGCCTTGAACAAAGTTGAAGCCATAGTCACAAATCTACTTACTTGGCATTTCCAAGTGGGAAATTTGTAAAATATACATTTTGGAATCTGCGATAATACCTGCCAAGTTGTGTGAAAATCTAACCGTGAGTAACCATGCAATTTAAAGACGAAAATATGTAAGAATTGGACCCCAATGTGGTCCCAACAACCCCCACATGGCCCATCCCTGGATCTCTGGATTTGCCCTGAATGAACCTGAAATGACAGTCATCAATCTATTCATACTGTACTCAAAGAACTAACTTGGCTTATCACTTCTTGTTCTAGAAACCACTGTAAATGCTTCCCTTTTATGTATACAATCAATGTCAAAGCCTGTGGTGATCAAATAAGTAATTCTTGTGATCAAACAGTTTTCAGTTTTACAGCAATAGACAAATATTGATTTGGGCTGAAAAGCAGATGATAACATCTCTGGTCTATTTAGTGTTATGTATTTTATAGTTCCAAAAGTTGCCAGTATGTATGAAATGATATCTAGCATTTCCATGTCAAGCGTATAACTGTAAGTGCTCATTCCTTTCGACCCAATGCCAGAATACAATTAAATGGGATGACGTCAAGAGTACACATTTTGCGGTATATCACCCAGTTGGTCAAAGTCAAAGCCTGTGGTGATCAAATAAGTAATTCTTGTGATCAAACAGTTTTCAGTTTTACAGCAATAGACAAATATTGATTTGGGCTGAAAAGCAGATTATAACATCTCTGGTCTATTTAGTGTTATGTATTTTATAGTTCCAAAAGTTGCCAGTATGTATGAAATGATATCTAGCATTTCCATGTCAAGCGTATAACTGTAAGTGCTCATTCCTTTCGACCCAATGCCAGAATACAATTAAATGGGATGACGTCAAGAGTACACATTTTGCGGTATATCACCCAGTTGGCTGACAAACTTTACATCACAACACAAGTTTGCAAGACCCAAGAGGAAAGATCACAATGAACACACACATGCATTGCAAGAGAAAAACATCAATTAAACCATGAGAGAATCATATCACGACTACCCCTTCCCCCCCTCCCCATTACCCCCCTCCTATCCCTTTCCTACAAGGGGCTAAAACAAACTCGGTATATATGTACCTATTTCTTCGTCAGGACATGCTGGCTTTTACATGAATAAGGTACCCCATTAATCACATTTTTTACAATAGACCTCAGCCTTATCTCTCTGGCTTGTACAATTGGTTCCACGACTTCAACATAATTGTCAAGGAAAGAGCAAAGAAATTCACAGTCAACAGCGAACTAAAAACATTTTAAGAGCAGCAGTTGAACTGTTTGCTACACTCTCCGGGGAATTTTGTAACACAACAGAACTATAAAGCAACTTTATGGCATATGAGACATCAATGAACATCATTGTTTGATTCATGATCAACATATACATAAAATATCGAACTCAGCAAGTATGCAGACAATGAAAACTTTCAGTGAATACCTAGACCAATGTTAGTGGAATCTTGAAGAGAGCTGGAAAATAACAATTTGGCGGTAGATGTTGGCAATCTCAATAATAGTTTGCTCTTTCCAGTGTCAAACAAGATGTATGTGTGCAGAGTATCAGATACACTAAAACAAGAAAAGCTGCTGAAAATTTTTCTCAAGTCCTTAGATTCTAAATGCTTCCTTTCTGGTACTTTGATGTGCAAGATCACGCAACATCAACCATTTCCCGGCTAGAAAGTAATCTTGAAACCTGCAGCCCCATCTGCAAATGATCACCCACATTTAAATGGGATTCTGTACAACCCACCTGGGGCTCATTTCCTGGAGAGCTGTGCAATAATCATCATAGGTTACAATACTTGCAGGAGCCAAGGAACATCGAATCCATTGAGAACATTGTGAGCTGTTGCTGTTGTAACTGTACCAATGATTACGGTAATGTAAAACACTTGCACATACCTGCATGACATGTGCCATTGATCTGCAGCTGCACGAATGAATCCAAGCAGTGTGAAGTCATATAATTATATATATTATGTATATGTCTCTTTAATTTGCAGAGACCAAATTACAAATGAATCTTTGATTGCACGATGAAATACATCACTTTTGTTGAATAAATCCCACTCATCAGTACTGTACTTACCTTATATTTAGAGACATCAATGAAGTCATCTTATCTCACTTTTTTTTTTAATGAAGACTTAAAAAGGCATCACATATAAAAGTGATATACACAAAATATTTATTTCACAACAATGGCAATCACTAATATTAACTCTACAGTACTTCTGTACACTACATACTACATATATGTACTTATACATCTGAAAATCATAATGTTATTGCGTAATGTTTAAATCACTTTATTTCGCTAAAGGCAGGATCACCTCTGAATACAAAAGAATGGAAGATTCAAGGATAGCATGTGTCCTGAAGTAACCATGGCATAAACTACTTGTAATCATATCTAAAAAAAAAAAATGCACTTAGTGTGCAAGTCATCAAGGTGACAAACAGCTTGTATCATCCCAAGGCCGTTGGACTTGATGAATACATGACCATGGTAAATAGTCATCATGACTCTCTCTTGCCATTACTACTGCTGTTATTATTAGTCTGTCCTAGCAGCTGCAGTGTCAGTGTTGCCCCAGTAAATGTGGCTGCATTGACGGGGAAGGCACGCAGGAGAGTTGCACCCAGTCCTTTGGTCATGACCGAAATCCCCTCGGCACGGTAAGCTTTTCCTGAATACGTCAATGATTCCATTGTACTTGTTTTTCCCTTCCATCCCATCCGCCTGGATGCGCGTCTTTCATGACGTCCAAGTTGTTACGCCATGACCCAAGAGGTCATCCCGCTCAGTCCCCCCGGCGGTCAGCAGGCCTAGCACCCCGATCTGACCCTGTGGATGGAGATTCGCTAGGTTGGCTGCAGTAGAACTCATACGCCATGAAGTAGACTGCGAATCCCGGCGTGTCTCTCATGGCTGTCAGGGCAAAGCCCCTGTAGCAGCCTCTTAGACCCTCACTCTTGTATATCTTGTAGATGGCATCCAGAGAGCCATGGTAGCGGTGCAGTCCCCCTTGCGCTGTACCTGCACCCTGGTTTTGGCAAGTTCCATTGGGGCCTGCAATGGTGGACTGCACGGCTCCTGCAGTGGCTCCTGCTAGAAAATGGCTGAAGAGGGTGGGCTCCTCAAAGCGACGCATGATGTTGCCTTGTACGCCAAAAGACAATTGGTGTTGATGAATGTGAGACCAAGCAGAGGGGATGCCATGCCCTTGAATAAGCCAAACACCTGAACAGAATTATATAAAAATAAAAAAGTCAATTAAAGCCATTTGCAATACAGACAATAAATCTGGGCCTGGTTGCATTTATCTATGGTAACTTCACAATTAATGATAACTCCGCAATCAATGGTATGATTTGCTGGCTTTCTATGTCTAGACAGAATGGAAGAGTGTTGTCTTGGTAGTTACCATTGATTGCAGTGTTACCATAATCATTGTAAAGTTACCATACAGTCTAGCTTTATTCAACGGAGTTCTGATATACACCAAGATTCTGAAAACTGAGACAAATTGGCAATTTTCTAGGATGGTTGGACTCTGCATGGGCTTTGCATAAATTACTATGTGTTTTTAATACATCGATGTAGAGTTTTGATTCATTCAGGTAGTATGCTGAAAGCGTGCTACAAATGTGATTTAAATGATTAGAAAAAACTGTCCACATCTGATTTTGATTGAGATCTTACACAAAACCTATGAAAAAAAAACAACCAAAAGGAATCGCCTTATCATGGCTAAACTGAGTAACATGCTTTCTTCACTTCTGGATTCGTGTCACCATTTTGTTTTATGTCAAAATTTTCAGAATTATTCCGTGACAATTACCACACAATGGCCTCATGCCACAGGGCCCTGCTCAGCTATGCACACTACATGAACAGAGATGATAAGAACCAACAGAGGTGAAACAGGCCCCATGGGTGTCGTGAGACAGTGGTAATAAAGGATGTTTCATGCATGAGTTTCTGGGGCAACGGGAGGCACTCTAAATGAGGACGTCAAAGTACATCATTGCACTGAAGGGATGCATTCCATGTAGTGTAGAAGCAAGTAATGACATCCACAGCAAGAGGTGTTTCTTGGTATCGTAGACTCTCTAATCCAAGTACCTCTATAGGTTCAGGGCATTTCATCCATTGATGACCTAAAAGTATGGCATAAGTCCAAAAAATTGAGACTTTTGAATTTACAAATTGCTTGGCAACAATGTATACCATCTCTACACAATTTCCTTCACTTTCCTTTTTCTTTGTTTGTTTTGTATTTAGATTAATTTTTCCTTTTCTGGCCTGGAGTTGTGTAGGAGTGCTTTGTGGGTGTAGAGGATGTTTTGCTAGTATTCTCTGTCCATTGCTCATTTTCTTGTCTTCCCATATCTAAAGCCCTTCATCATTACACTTTCAGCACTTTGTCAATGCAGTTGTCTTCTTGCAGCAAAGTTTTTGTTTTTCTCATAATATGTGTGCTCTTAAATTCTCTGTTAGAATATTACTAGACTTTTTGAGATGAGGAAATTGATTGTCAGTCAACTGATAGTGAAATATATTTACTCCATTCCTTTCTTGCATTAGCAGTACAGGTTGTCTGCATTACTGGTAATGCATGACTAAAATATTGCACATATTGTAGCTTTACACCTCACCACCTTGGTGTATTTTACAGAGTCATAAAAGATGATGTGAAAAAAATCTCTATAATGCACATTGAAAAAAAAAAATCAGCTCTTTGTAAACCTACAAAAACTTCTGTACTGTAAAGTGTATTAAAAAAAAAACCTTCTGAAAGAGCTTTGTTAACAATACAGAAACGGTCTTTGATAAGACCCCCCCCCCAAAAAAAAAAAAAAAAAATTGTTTGTTTGCCCTTAATTGTCAAAACCCAAGAGGGTCGATAGGTCGGTTTTTGGTTTTTTTTTTTTTTTATAATACCCTTTTACCCATGTAATTTTGTAACTTTGGCAGGGCATCTTGTACACTCATCCTTCTGGCAATACAGTAAACCTCGCTTAAGTCGACACGATAAAAGAGTCCCAATTTTTGCCTTTGTTATTCCTTGAAAATTTCTTCGTCTTAGTCGACATTTATAAGTCGACAACTCGCGTAAGTCGACCTGATTTTTGAGTGCCAACTGAGCTGAAATACATGTTAATTCCCTCGTCTCAAAATCTTGTCACCATTCTCTGAAAAAGAATTGTTTTCCCACTATGATTTGCAGCATTACTAGTCGGTAATTTGCTAGTGTACGGCGCGGTAGCGTTCGTGCCATGCGTCCATTGTCTTGTACGCCAGAATAGAAAGGGCAATCACTCATTTACATTGGAGAATTACATGTAGTATACCCATAGCAGTTCACTTTCCCCCTTTTCTCCTTCTCGTTATTCTCAAAATGCACGTCCTAGTAGAGAATCATTATCAGAACATGAAATGAGTAGGTGTTTCTCCGTTCATCCAACTATTCTAACGTTAATTATTCCGAAGCGGTATTAGAAACCTGGGTCCGTTTTTAGAAAATTAATTAAAATGCAACTAAAAATCAAATGCAGGTGTATCAAATCACGAGCAACTTCGCACATTAACGCAAGTGCGTTGCTGAAAAGACTTGCTTTTGAAAATCATATGAAACTAGAAAATAATTGTAAGAACCTGAAACTCAATTGTGTTTAAACGCAACTCTAGAAATCAAATGAAGTCCATCAAAATCACGCGCAACTCTGTATTCAAAGGCAAGAGCGTTGCAGAGAAGACTTGCAGTTTTCGTAAGAAACTAGAAATTGCGTTTAAAAGCATCTCTGAACATCTACGGAGGTGCGTTATTGTTGAAAAGTCTTGCATTATTTTTTTTAAATTTTGTACGCAAAATAAAAAATGAAACGCAACTCTGAAAGTCAAATGCAATTGCAAGTCTATCATATCACACGGAACGCTGAAAAGACTTGCGTTTGATAATCATCCGAAACTAGAAAATTGTAAGAAACTTAAACTCGATTGCACTTCAACGCAATTCTAAAAATCAAATGCAAGTCCAGCAAATCACAAGCAATGCTGTATTTAAAACGCAAGAGCATTGTAGAAAAGACTTGCGGTTTTTGTACGAAACTAGAAACTGCGTTTAAACGCATAAAAATCTATACAAAAGTGTGTTATTGTTGAAAAGACTTGCATTATTTCTTATTTCGTAACGGAAGTTTCACCGTGACCGAACTTAGTCTGCACTAGCAGGGGAAAGACATCTCAACATTTACACGTTTCGAACTATCGAAATGCATGAGACAAAAGTTTCAGGGGATTCCATTCCTAAAAGGACAAGGCATCATTCAAACATCACCATTCATTCACATGATATGCCACAATTGCAGCAGAAATAGTCACAAAAAGACCTTCGTGTATAGCTTTCGTTGAGACCTAACTTCAGGTTTCTAACATTCTTTGGTGAGAGAGATAACGAGAAACCTCTTATGAAATATGAAAGAGCATGTGATTCCAAAAGGAATTCACCATTTATTTGATGAAAATTGGTTTGGAAATGGCTGAGATATCCAAAACAGAGTGAACCTAATAAAAGGTGGGACCCACCTTTTATTACAGTCACTTTGTTTTATTTTGTTTTTGGATGTCTCAGCCATTCAAAAATACATTTTCATCAAACAAACTTTGAATTCCTCTAAGATTGATATGCTCAGTACAATTCTATGAATAATTTCTTGATATCTAGCAAAAAATTATAAGTCCAATCCTCATCTCCACCAATACTATACCATCCCTTTAACATTTGGCTGCTAAATGAGGTTATTGCTGCAGTTATCCAACATGTTCAATATTTTTTTTTTCAAGATTTCAAGATACGATCAAAGAAGAGTAAATTCTGAAATACCTGTATGTAGACTATCTACTACCTACTGATTTCAAAATACCGGTCAGGTTGTTGTGTAGACATGAATACATACACAATGAATTTTCTAAATTATCCCCCATTGGAAGAAAAAAAAAGAGAAAAAATATAAATATATGTTCCTAACCTTCTTTCTAAGTATAGGAAATATTTCAGAACGAAAGTTAGGAAGATTCTCAGAATACCACTCAGGAATAAACCCTGACTTAGGAAGAAAAAAAAAATCTTCCTAGAAAGAATTTCAGAATTTCAGAATACCACCCCATATTTTTCTGCAGCCATCAAATTTCAATTTTTGGAAATATAAACATGTCAATAATAGTGAAAATTTCCATAGCAGAGCTGGATAAAACAGAAAACAAATTAATGCAAGGCAATGTAGACAGGTTTGTCGGTAGGGTCGTCAGAGTATAGAGCAGGATATGAGCCTTGACTAAATCCATCTATGTCCATCAAGCCAAGTCTTGCCTAACACATCTCAGCAAATGGCCCATGACACCACAAACCCACTAAACTGAGCTTAATTAGCTGCATGAAGGACTCTTTTAGAACCTATAAACTGCTCATAGAGCACTTTAATCAGTCCTGGAACTTTCTCCCATGACACACATTTCTATGAAACACTATCAAAGCAGAGTTTCACTGCTTTTTCTTTTCTGACATGGTACTGCTGCTATTTATGTGGCACAGGGTCACTCAACAATGAGATGAATGGCTTCGTTTCTATCATTCAGTCATCAGCCATTGTATAGGCCTACCTCCTGGGTTTTCATTTCCTTTATTCAAGCGTTGACCATTAGCTTCTTCTGAGAAAAAGATGGTCAGAAACCTCTCACAGGAAAGTGCAAATATGTAAAATATATCTTGCTCTAGTCAGCTCATACCCAATTTATACACAAAGCAGGGCACAGGAGCACTCCTGAAGTGCTTCAACTTAAATGCCCTCTTGAGTTTGTTCATAGAAAATCACTGCTGGCCAAGACAAAACACAAAGTGGCAGAGCGAGGCGTAACTGTCATGGCAACCTTTGCAAGCCTCGGGAATGCAGACAGATAAAATGTATGCACAGCGTGCGTGTGGCACATACCTCTTCCTGAGTGCTCTAAACATTGGTGACCATTCATACAGAGAGTTTACAGCACTTCAGGGGTGCTCCTGGAGCGCTCAAACAGCTTGTGTATTAATGAGGTGCTAGACAATCTTGGCAAACTACTACTGGTAATCAGGGGCAGATCCACAAATTCCATAAGGGGGGGGGGGGTGCCTTTACAAAAATAAAAGGGGGCACACATACCCCCTCCATTTTTTTTTCATTTTTTTTGTTTTTAATAAACAAAATGAAAGGGGGGCACACTCATCCAGTGCGCTCCCCCTGGATCCTCCACTGGCAGTCATGCTACCACCAGACTCTATCTTAGCTTCAGTTAGTACAAGATTAGCTGGTTCGAGCGGGCAGGGGAAGTGGGAGGAACAATATCAATCCTATGTTCATCAACTCTCCATAATCCATCCTTTATGGAGAGAGAAAATGCTTAAACTCCCATCCAACAAACAGTCCAGCCCTAGGAGGAAATACAATGTGTCTCTAGCTCATTGTTGGCTTCAATCATTTACTTCATTCAAAGCAAAGGGCGTACAACAGTCCAGACACTCCCCCGCCCTTTTTTTTTTGGGGGGGGGGATGGGGGAGGTTGTGAGGTAGAAGGAGGTAGGTGTGAAGAGAATGGTTGTAGACCCACCAGGAAATGACTGCATCACCAACAAATCGTGAGATACATAGACCTTTCCAAATGAATAAATATTCAAATACATTCTCTAAGGGTGACCTCCATTTTCTGGTGTTTACTTCCCAAAAACATTAAATTATTTGAACATGTGAAATGCTTAAAGATAATAACAAGTTTTGGTACCTCAAAAGTTTCCTTGAATTTCCTTGTCTTAGTTTGTGTTTCAGGTTAAAGTACCTTTCATATAACTAACACTGTGAGACTTACTCGCCCCAAAGTGCTCTCATGTCAATAGTAATCATGCAATTAACTGCGACCAGCAGCCCCATACGCATAGCGACCAGCAGTCCCATACGCATAGCGTAATCGGGCTTCGCATTGTAGCATTCAGGATCATGACAGATTTAGTATCGCAGGGTAAATGTCAACTTAAAATCCCACAAATTCTTCAATTTGAAGACTTACCAATTAAGTTGAAGTATTGAAAACAGGCTTCGGGCAACGTTTGGTTCTGCCTATAGTCCCTTTCTGTTCGAATTGATGACTGAATGTGACTCGGTCGACAGGACCTTGGGAGAGCTACATACACTGGATACTACAGCCAGTGCATGCGAACACATCACATGCACACAAATTTCAAATCCATCAACGGATAAGATGTTTGTGTGCGCATGCGCTGGCCGTAGTATTCAGTGTATGTGGCTCTCCCAAGGTCCTCTCGACCGACTCACATTCAGTCATCAAAAGGGACTATTGGCAGAACCAAACGTTGTTCGAAGCCTGTTTTCACTACTTCAACTTAATTGGTAAGTCTTCAAATCGAAGAAATTTTTGGATTTTAAGTTGACATTTACCCACGATACTGCACACAAATTTCAAATCCATCAACGGATAAGATGTTTGTGTGCGCATGCGCTGGCCGTAGTATTCAGTGTATGTGGCTCTCCCAAGGTCCTCTCGACCGACTCACATTCAGTCATCAAAAGGGACTATTGGCAGAACCAAACGTTGTTCGAAGCCTGTTTTCACTACTTCAACTTAATTGGTAAGTCTTCAAATCGAAGAAATTTTTGGATTTTAAGTTGACATTTACCCGCGATACTAATTCTGTCATGATCCTGAATGCTACAATGCGAAGCCCCATTACGCTATGCGTATGGGGCTGCTGGTTGCAGTTAGCTATGTGTACAATGGGCTGCACGCTGCTGGTCGCAGTCAGTGGTTTCGTACAATAATTATCGACGCGGTACCGCGACGGCTCTGGTACGAAACCATTATTGCATGATTACTAAGACATGAGAGCACTTTAGGGCGAGTAATTCTCACAGACAACGTACTTTAACCTGAAACACAAACCAAGACAAGGAAATTCAAGGAAACTTTTGAGGTACCAAAACTTTTTATTATCTTTAAATCACTATTTTGTACATGTTTTCATATTACAATTTACTTTTTATCTAAAAAAATTCTGAATGTAACACAAACATTGTCATTACATTTAGATTAAATTGACAAATCTCACAAACCTTGACAGCAGTGAATTAAAAATACATCAGCAAAAAGGAAGACTACCCCCCCCCCCCACACCCACACATCAAATGAAATGCACAGCAAGTGGCCTTTAGGAGAAGGTCACTGTACTTTTGAAAAGAGCATCCAAACTAATAAGCCTTCTTCAAGGATCGACACACATACAATGACAAGTTATCTGATGCCACCTAAATTGCATGCACTGCCTATTAACTACCTCCAGCATAATTATAGAGAAAATGATTCTAGACAGCTCTTAGCTCAGCTGCCGCTGTGAAAAGGTGAAATGTACCCCTGCACATTCTGCTGGCTCGCTGAACACTTGAAGGATACACTACTTCAGATGCTTGCATACTTAAATCTTCACCTGAAGTATATGTGTGGATTGGGTGAATGCAGCAATATTAGTAGTTCACACAGGGTCATCCCACTAGACTGATACCCACAAGTTCGACATTGAAAACAGGTCCATGAGTCATGCAGCTCACAAGTCATACAGCCCATGAGTTCGACACTAGGCAAATAAAAGCCCATGAGTTTGACAATGCTAGGTAAAAAACAGCCCACAAGTCTGACAGATAATGTGTCGGTCCTCATGGGCCTTGTCAGCTTAGTGTCAAAGTTATGGGCTGTATGACTCATAAGCTGTAAAACTTATGGGCTGTATGACTTGTTGGCTGTATGACTTGTGAGCTGTATGACTTGTGAGCTGTATGACTCAAGGGTGTCAGTCTTGTGACGTGACCCATTCACACACCACTGAAGGTTTGAGGAAAATTGGATAATTCATTCTTAAGTTCAGAATTTTTTATATTTCAGTGCCGCTATCACTGGATGAGAAGACTACCAGTACTACAGTTTGTGTTGTCACATGCCAAGAATGATATCATGAAAATTTAACATATTTCACTCTTCTCGCATAATAAGAGCATTTGAGCAAATGTCTATGGAAATGTATGTTGTAGCAAAATCAGCCCATAACTCAGTCTCCATCTAGGCCTACATTGTTATAAAATATCTTAATTATCAATCCATCTACATGTATTTATTCCATCCAATCAGTCTGTGTTCAACTCCTGCCACTCAGCTAACACACATATTACACATCTTCTTTGACCAGTGCCTCTGCAAATGATGCTAATCAAATCGCTTCCACTGAACTCTCAGATCTCTCCAAATAAATCAAATGTAATCCAACATTTTCCAGGATTGCAGGTACAAAAAAAAGACACATAGAAGTCTTAGAATTTCATATGAACTGTGACCCTGACATAACATGGAAGTATTGTATAGTTAACCCCATTCAAATGTCACCAGAACTTTTCTCATACACAATTGCAATATCATAGAGTTTCAGGATTTTACCTTGACCATTTCCCTGAGTTAAAGGCACTCAATCGTGGCGAGTGGTTTGTGCGGCAGGGAGACGAACGCAACACGTTGCCTACCACATTCTGTATCAAATGTAGTGACCCCGAATGAGAATAGGGCTGGCTCAATGGTCAGCAAACAAAACGCTAGGCTACAAGAGAGCTCTCTGTGCTAATCTCCTAACCCAAAATGGCTGTCCGAGCAAGCCACGAGAGCTTCCGAATAGACGCACACTCTCAGTGCGCATGCGCATGAAGAGAGGCCAAAAGAGCCACACGTCTTCTGGCCTCTCTCCTTCAATCACCGCAGCTCACGGTGACAATATTTGTGTATGATGCGTACACACGCACGCACACACACACACACACGTCTTCTGGCCTCTCTCCTCCAATCACCGCAGCTCGCGGTGTTTCAATGTCATGTAGGCATGTCAATCTTCTGATCAAATTCTCAGCTTTTCTAAAAAGTTGATTTCCACGCAATAATTATTGATAAGATTCCGCCTTCACAGGGTCACTTTCAATGTCAGGAAAAGTTGAAAAGCATGATTACAATAAGATAGTGTTTCTGCTATGAAAAAAGAAAAAAAAATGTGAACCCCAACTCAAAACCAATAACCACGTCTTTTCCAACAGGCAGTGCATCACTGTAATTACAATTGGTAATTTTTAATTCACAGAATTCCTGTGACCCTGAACTTTAAATCTTTTTCCCTCTCATTGAAATTACACCTCCTCACTCTGTCTGATTCGGAGCACGTTTTGAATGGGTTAGGGTGGTCTAATTTTGACGAGTAATATGTCATTTTAAAGGTTAGAAGACACTCCTTGGAACTCTGTTTATTAACACGTATATTAGCACATGTATTAACGACTGTAAGTTGCACTTGCGTTTTAATGTGAAAAACATTAGTAATGGTAGGAGCCTTTTACTGCGTTTTCTGCAGTGTATAATTGGATGACGGATATTAGTATTAACAAAACAAGTATTTGTATTCTCCAAATGCGATACGTATACTGCACGTAAATACAGTAATGACACAACATAACAGATAGCATTGTCTTTCTTTAAAAAAGCTAATATTAAGTGAATCATCAATAGTATCTCGATATTGAAAAAAAAGAAAGCACACCCTCTGAATAAACGGTGACCTGAGAAAAGAGATTCTGAAGTAGTGGGTCTTTTCAAGCAAATAATATTTACCTAGCCGTGCTGTCTGTGAAATGAAAGGGACAAAAGAGAATAAAGAAACCCACAAAACAAACATGATATAAACGACCGTAGCAACCCTAATGAAGAGCTTATCGGAAAATTTAGTGAGCTTGCTTTATCAACACATTTTGTCTATGATTAATGCCAACTTTCCAAAGCAGTAGCATTATCCTCTCTAAACGTATCGGAGGTTAAATTTACGTGAATATTTTGCACACTTTTAAATGAAATAAAAAGGGGGCATTAAAGTCACAACTCATAAAGATATTCTACAGAAAAATCTCCAAGAAAATCTAGTAAAACACAATTATTTCTTATTCGTTTTGTGATCCCAACCTTCAGCATAATGTAGAAGAAGACTTGCTCTTCGTGAAGACATTATGAACAAACCCGAGACTGTCTAGGTTGACCCATCTCAATTATTTTCAGTCCTCACACAAACTTAGTTTGTGCGACTTTTTATTGATTTTGTGATGCATGGCCACAAATAATCTATATATTTTACTGAGGAGAGATAGACCTCCTTTTCTCTTCTTTTTCTTTTTCTTTTTCTTCTCTCTCTCTCTCTCTCTCTCTCTCTCTCTATATATATATATATATATATACGTTTGTATATATATATGTATATATGCATACATATTTATATATGTGTGTATATGACATATATATACAATAATTATGTGTATTCATTAGGTCTCAAACATATATGAACATTTTATTTTTTGTATTTTTTTAATTGTCTTTGGTTTCCTCTATGTTTCGGGAATCTGTTTAACCCGTGCACCTTAAAGAAACCAAAAGCCCAAAAAGAAATGTGGATTCAGTGAAAGCAGCAATAAAGTTGAAGACATCAGTGAAAGTTTGAGAAAATTCGGAAAATTTATTGTTAAAGCGTCGGTGTTGGAAACGTTAAACGGAGACTACTTCAGAGATTATGACGCATGTGTGGACAGCAATATAAAGAAAGTATAAAGGGGATAGGACAACGCTTTAATTTTCTGGCATAATGAATGAACACTTTACTTACTGCTTGCAGAAAACAAGGGGAATAATATAATTGCTACCCTAATGTCAGTCACCAAGTTGATGGAATGTGTAATTTTCACTTTGTTGTCCACACATGACATCATAACATCTAGTAGTCTCCTTATCCAGTGGTACAATATCAAAAGTTTAAACATTCATATTTTTGCATCGATTGTCCAATTTTCCTTAGATTTTCACTGATGTGTTCTGCATCAGTCCACATTTCTCTTTGGATTTGGGTTTCCTTTCAGTAGGGCCTACGGTTTACCAGCATGCTTCCAAGTGGGTTTCATGATGTTACTTCTTTAGCATTCATTCTCAGATTTCAACTTTCAAAGATCGACCACTATGTTCTATATGTTTGCTATACTCTGTTATGCCTTCCAGCTGGATATCATGTATTATTTCATTTTGGAAATATGTCTGACAGCTGGATATCATGTGTTATTTGATTGTGTTATATTTGTTGCATTTTTCCATCGAGAAAGATTGAACTTGAACTTGAAATTGAAATACATATAACAGCGTGAAGCAGGTTTGGCCACGTATACGATGGGTGCTGCACAGCAGTATAAGTATAGTTGTGGCGAAGAAAGAGACCCCCCCCCCCCCCCCCCCGCTGCTAGCACACGTTGCAGTAGTTCACTCTATTGCCTTGCTTTTATACTGCCAAGCTTTCGACCCCTTTACAGGTATTCGTCAGGACTTGGGATGTGAACATATCAAAAAGCCAACAACCGGAAAAGTAAACAGCTGCATGGCACAAGGTTACATTCAAAGCACCATTATAGCAATCATTATGACATAACTTGACATGCACGGCTGTGAAAGTAATAGAAGCATAGTAGCATACAGAAGTATTTTAAAATACAAAATAGCAACGGTTTTATTGTAATGAAGTAATACAACATATACAAAATAATACAAATCAAATTGGGCTAGCAAACTATATTACAGTAAACTGATTATCTTCTTTGAGGTTTTAGAAGTTTCTGGTGTCTCTGGAGTGAGGGAAATGAGTTCGCAAGTGTAATGTGAAGGTTGTGAAGTGTGAGGGTGTAAAATTGCAGTAGTTAGGACGTTCAAATTTAAATTCAAATTCAAACTTGGATGCTTGCATTTTTCATCAATGTTGATGGCGCGAAAAACTCAATGTTTCCATGAAGGCCATACACAAAAAACCTAATTATGATACTCATCGCCTTTCTTATCTTTCATTCATGACCAGAAGTGTGTGTGCGTGTGTGCGCGCATATGTGTGTGCTTACCAATGTATGTATACACCCACTATCCTGCTAATGATCGTGGGTGTTTTATGACTTGTGATGGTGTGTGTCTGTGTGTTTTAGTGTGTGTGTGTGTGTGTGTGTGTGTGTGCGCTAGTGCATGTGTGTGTACTACAGACTCAGACACACACATACAAGCACTCAAACACACGCTCCTGCTCATGAATAAAATGTGAGAAAAAAGGATGAGTATAATAATTAGGTTTTATAACTAGGTTAATGTCCCTTCTAATGGATGCATACAGTTTTGTTCGGTTTTTTTTTTTTTGCGGTATCAACTCCCAAAACACTGCAATTTACACCCTCACACTTCAATGCCCCATACTACTCTTGCGAACCCCTTTCACTCATTCAAGAAACACAAGAAACCACACAGCTACACTCCTCAGTGCCCTAAGCAAGGTAATCAGTTTGCTTTATTTAATATTGCTCAAGCAATGTATTTCTTTTTATTCTATATATTTGGAATAATTATTTCATTGCAATTATATCCATTGGTATCATTTTCACCGCCGTGCATGCCAATCTATGTTACAATTGCTCTTCTAGTGTAAAGAATATCACTTTATATCATGTCGCTGTTTACTTCTATTTTGACTTTCTATTATTTTGTCCGTTTATTTTGTTTTATTTTCGTCTTATTCTGTGATTCCTGTCCTTTTCCATCGCTCATATATAAGCGTATAGTGTCGGTTTTGTGAACTTTGTGTCGGTCTCGTGAGCCTTTTAACGCGTAGGGTCGGTCTCGTCGGATTTGTTTGCGTAGTGTCGGTCTCGTGAGCCTCTTCTGCCGCGTAATGTCGAACTTTGGTGTTGAACTCGTGGGCAGTATAACTAGTGACCTGTATGAGTTGTGAGCTGTACGACTCGTGGGCTATAAAACTTGTTGGCTGTATGACTCGTGGGTGTCGTCTTGTGACGTGCACCCGATGGTGCTGGGGTTTAACTCTGCAGGCATGGTAGGGACTGTGAACGTCCATAAATGGCTTTCACATGAAAATTCACAATCTTTGCAGTGTTGCCGCAGAAAATAAACTGTTAATTTTCATTACAAGTTTGTAAGTTATGTAATACAGTGGAATGTGATAGATATACACTTAATCAAATCATGAAGTATGGTATTTAATTGCGTGCCTTTTACTTGTGCTCTTTTTGCTGATGAGTAATCGATTTCTTTTCTGAAAACAAATGCCGATGGAAATGCGTCTACTTGTTTTATTCATATTCCGCCTTTTAAATATTTTCTTGCCAATTTCTTTGAGTGCTCTTTCCATTTCGTCATTTAAAACGTCTCTCCTCGCAATATTTTTCAACGAATAGAGTTATAATGAAATTCTACTTTTTTTTTTCTTTTTCTATCCAAATCTATCATGGTAAAATCGGGAATGCTGGAATATCAGGATATTTTGATACAAGCCCAGTTCCATCAAGAAGATTTGTTTAGTAGAGATATTTCTATATATTATATAAACCATATATACATATATATATATATATATATATATATATACATATATATATATATATATATACATATATATATATATATTATATATTATATAAATTATTCAATTCATTTTTCATTTTCTTATAAAAAAGTCAACCACAAAGTCCATTTCTAATACAAATAAGATGTCTAACTTAAACTGAGTGTACAATAGTATGTTTTAATGTAAAACAACAAGGTGTCGTCAGTAATATTGGATTAATTTATTCAAATTAAGATATTTTTGATGGGGCATACACTGTAAAAACAACGGTGTTAGATTTAACACCAAGGGTGTTAAATCTAACACCGATCAAACAAGGACCACACCCACAGGTGTTAAAAATGCACTGTGATGGTGTTGAAAAGTGGTCACCTGACACTTCGTGGTGCTAATTTGACACTGTACCTGGTGTTATTTTGACACTGTACTGGTGTTAATTCAAAAATGACATCACATGGTGTTGATTTGATATTTGTTGGTGTTAAAATCAATGGTTTAACACCCGTCCAGCTTCAATAAGAGACCACACCAGCTGGTGTTACTTTGGTGTAAATTTATTTTCACATTTTTTCAAAAATCTAGTATTTTAATGTACAATTCTTGATCGTCTTGTTTAAATTAAACAATTAACAAGAAGTGCAGTTACTAAGAAACTCTTCAAAAAAACAGTTTAAAATTTGGAAATGACACCCGGGGGTGTTAATTTAACACCAAAAATGAGCACCGAAAATTTAACACCAGCTCGGTGTTCACTATTTACCACCGGACTTTTTGCAGTGTACGTAAAAAAAAAAAAAAAAAAACAGTCGTAAAGATTCATATCTGGCGACTTTTGTTGGTTTTGTGATGCAGGTTCATAATCATCTCAAACTCTGACCTAATGTAGAAGAGGAATCACTCCTGTATAAAGATCTCAAAAATTGACTAGGTTGTCCTGTTTCACCTATTTTGAGTCCACTTGCAAAATCAGGGCGTGCAACCGTTCTGTTGGCTATGGGATGCACACTCACCTTTGTAGTTAAAATTTAAAAAAAGAAGAATCTGCATTGGTACTTCTAAGAGATTAGCACGTGTATTTTTACGGAAAGAAAGCAACGTTTTAATATGATACATATTTATATTAGATCAGCAATATGCCAGTTACAAAATGATAATGTTCTTACCCCTACACATTGCTGACAAGGGTAAAGACACTCATTGTGCTGATAGAATAAATTGCAAGGTATCAATCTTTGACTTTGAATAGTATTGTTGGATTGAAAGAGAGAAACATGTCTGTGTTCACCGCACAGCGGTGATCTTCCTAATGGCAATATGTGTGGGGTATGGAAGAGGTCGATAGATGTGAATTATCCACTTAATAGACAAGAGCGGGGTTGCCAGTATTAAATGACGTTAATGAAGAAAATTTGGGGAAAACATAGCTGAATATAGGGGACTGTTTGTACATCCAAAACCGCTGTGATTTATACAGGACTAAAGTGAAAGTCATAATCAAAATGATAGTAAGGTTGGCAAGCTTTAAAACCATGCAAAGTAGGAATGCGCAAGCGTACTGACAATTGACGGAGGCCATTGCGTCCAACAGTATTCACCAGCGTGCCGTAAAAGAACCACTACAAGGTTAAAAGGTGCCATTTCATTGTTGTTGTTTTTTGCATACCATCATAACATTGATTTTTACGTCACTGACACCAAGATACTACCCGCTACAGTCAGAGCTATCATTAATTACGATAGGCCTATGTTTTTTTTTTTTGTTTTCGCTGAGTGCAATACCTTTCCATGTATAGGGTGAGTAAGAAAAGAGCCATGAAAAGCAACTTATTCTCACATTAATTTACTGCCATTCGATCATATCCTCACATTTTTTTTTTTCATATATACTCTGTGTGTCTGGATATCGGGAAATCTAAACAATTTGTTCATGTGTGTTTTGTTTAGCTTGTTTCTTAACAAAGAAAAAAAGTAGAATATCAGCATTGCTTTTGGACATTACATTAAATTCCATTTTATTTTCGAGGACCTAACAAGAAAGTCTGAAGATATTACACAACTATTAAACGTATTTCATACCATACGGACAAGATAATTGTATTAAACGCAGAGGTAAATATTGTGTATGAACCTTATGAACGCGCTTTCCTTAAAAATGCGGAGTAATAATCCAAAAGACTGTTAACGCTGCAACTCACACACAAAACTCCTAATTTGGTAATGCTGATTTTAATACGCGGAGGTGCTGGTATACTTCACAATGCATTTTCCTGATGATCTTTGAAAGGTTCGGTGCACTCTAGCTGAGAGCTCTTGCGTAGCACTACACAAAAAGGATTTAGATACGGTAGGCACGAGATTTCATATTTGTCGTCGATCTCTCGTTTTTGTCTTTTTTGTTGGGGGGGGGGGGGGGGGGGGGGCAGGATTAACTTCTTTTGATAGATATACGAAGGGCAAGCCACGTTCCAGAGTAATGTTGTTAGCTCAGTAGTCGTCTGCCACATCTTCTGTGTCCTGGTTGATTTTGTAATTAGGAAAATAAACTTTGTACGCAAAAAAGAAAAGAAAATGAAGATATAATTACGTTACTTCAACACTTTTTTTATCTTTTTACTTGTACTGCAGAATTGCTTGCACCCTTTCAGTATGCCTTTGTTACTATTAGCAAATTTTGTTGTCTCACTGTTTGAATTACGCTTTAGGTTATATGTTACGTTTTCCTAATGCTGCTATATCTGCAAAGTTACTTTCATCGTTTTATCAAATGGCTATATCAGACCATCAAGGCAAGTGTCATTATCTGTATATACAACTATTTTTTTTCGTAGCCATTGTTGAAATTCATGTTTGTTTTATCTTTGTTCATTCAAAAATACTTGTGTGTATACATTCCTGAATAAAAGAGAAAAAGAAAACACCTCGAGCAGTGCCAAGGCAGAGCGCGATCTTCTTTTTTTTAATGATCCTGTTTAAGTATAAACATAAACATACCACCAAACAAACAAACTTATTATCCAAATATTTGTAACGTCGCTAAATTCAACCTTATTCCCCAGTCTGTCCCAGAATTTGACATAATGAACACCTCCTCTCCCGTTTAACTCAGTGTCTCAGAATCTTCGGTACCCGAAATGAAGCTTTTCAAGAGATTTCATGTGCAGGTGGTTTTATATATCATCGCCTTTCAGAGAGGTGAGTATACTTGCTGTTGGAAATGATAATGAAGATGATAATCATAATAATTATAATTATCATTACAATTACGATAACAATGATAAGTATAAAAATGTTAACAATGATTATTAATAATGACGATATTTTAAAGAAATGAAAATAATGATAAGAAATGAGGACAAAACGAACAAATCAGAGTCTGCATTACAAAATTAACGTACTTTATTAGTCATAACGAAATACATTCTCAGTCTCGAATAAAATAGTTTAAAATGTAAAACACACACACACACACACACACACACACACACGCACAAACACACACACAGAAAAACCTGCATGTCTCTTCCTTACCACCATCCCCCCTCGTTTTTTTTCCGCTTTCTATCACTTACTTTATCTTTTATTACGTGTAACTAATTATACATCCAGCACCTTTAAACTGCAACAGCATTTTGGCTGTGGTCGACTGCATTTCTTTGAAATTAAATCACGTAGGTGGTACAATTTGTAACACGCGTCATCTGGTATTGAACTTGAATCTTTTCTTGACAAAATGTAACGTGTGTTGCGACATGAATTGTCGCCCCCGGCTCGGGGCGACGACTTATGACGGAGTTAGCGGCAAAATTTGTCTCCCCGTCACAAATTGTCGTCTGGCGGCAATTTTTTTTATGCTTGTGCAGTTCCCAATTTTTGACCTCGATGGCGCCAACTTACTTGTAATGGCAAAAACAGCAGGCTGCGTTTTGATAGACTGCGGAAGGGTAAAATGATATTTGACTTGATTTTGATATCATTTTATTGTGCCCCATTTCAAACTAAAATAACATGATACAGTCAATTGAACATGAGACTGGGCATATGCATCGTAATTACAAAAAATACAAACATGAGATGTGAGGGAACTACGAAAAGGCAGAGCTTGTAATGCATACGTCCCTATATAGATGAAAATGTTGGTCTTGTTAAACAAACCACCTAGTAACTAAAGCTAGGAAAGGAAGAAAAGGGACGTAAAGAGAGCACAAAGAGCAAGAGAAACAAATAAGATACATCAGAATATTACGAACTAGCCTCCTGTAGTGCCCTTGGAAGATACCTCGTCACCCAAGGAACATAGCTACGTATTAACTGTAGAAATGCGCAAAAATTTACATGGTACATAATGATTCATTAATTCGGGATATGTTTCAAAATGAACGAAAATCTAGCTTCAGGTATTGATTGGTGAAGCGAATTTATTTTCATAATCATTCTCTATTAAAAGAAATGATTTTCAAAGACATCTGCGTCTTCCAAACACAAAATTGTCCATTTCAAACCAATTTCAGCTTTTCGTACTCTCATTGCAAAGACAATAGTCTCGTCGTGATTAAAGCGTTACAGCAAAGGCAATGGCTGCATCCTCCCACGTACATTTAAAAGCTATATGCAAAGCCTTTTTCCTCAGTATTGTCATACATTTAAAAAAAGTGACTTTTAATGATCAAGTCAATTTTCAGATGTTCTCTTCCGACCCCCCCCCCCCCCCTCAATCTTTCGGCCCTTTTTACCATGAACATCCTCCTCTGACATAGTTGAACACACATTTTTTGTTCTGTGAGTATATGACACAAAATGTTTCAAACGTGTAGATGATATCAAACATAACAGCTTGTATTTTAATATAAATAGATAGACACATTGATAAACGAAAAAATGTGACCCTGCATCACAAAACCAACTAAAAGTCGCCAAACATAGATTTTTAGCTGAGGGGAGTTTCTTAAAAAGCATACTCTAAACTTTAATATGATACATGATTAATTTGTTATAGACTCCCCTAGCATAAATCGAATCTCAATTTTGGAAAATTGTGAACTGAGAAAAGAATGATCTGAAATACAGAATCTATTCAAGCGATTTAACACGTAAAATCAAGGAGTGCGAATATTGGTTTGTTTTGTGATGCAGGGTCAAAAATAGTATTATGTACAAACGGTTACACACACAGACACACGCACACAAATATTTATACATGTGTGTGTGTGTGTGTGTGTGTGTGTGTGTTCATGCGTATATACATTCATTTCAGCATCATTATTTGAGGTTTTCTTGGTTATTTTCATACTTTTATCATTCCACTTCACGAATATGCATTCAAATTCACACACAGCAGCAAAGCGAAAATATTCGGGCATTCAAATTCAGAATCCGAGCTATTTCATTTATGGGAGTTCTATTTCGTATTCATCAAATCAAATTCACGCTTGGGCGTTCAATTTCCAAATGCGAGCACTGTATTTCCTACTCTTAATTTCAAATTCACGCGATACTCGTGTGATAGTCCCGGCGTTCTTGTTTATAGCGTTCATTTTCATTTAAAGGCGATCAAGTTCCTATTTCGTGCAATCCATTCAAAAAGAAAAATGAAATAAACTATTTTAAGAAATGAGGAAGGGCATACACAACCTAAAGGTGTGATAATGATTGTTTAAATGTTCTACATTGTTCTGTGCTCATGTATTCTTTGTATTTCTTCTCAATAAATTTGAAAGGGTAAGGTCCAATCAGCGGTGCATCCAAACAACACGGCGACAAACTAATCATATTTCTTGATGATACTGCATGCTGACAACGTCCGAACACTAGCCACATAATGAAAATGCATCAATTTATACACAGTCGGACACAATGATCTCGCATAATCCCTCCAAAGTCAACCAATGAGATAGCAATAAACACAAAACAAAACGTATACAATGTTCTTGTTATCAGTTTCAATGTAATCGAATTTTTTTTCCCCAAAGGTGTCAATCAATCTTTCCTTATATGTTTATGTGTAGGCCAATACTATGGCCATTATCGGTCTTCAGATACAACAGAAAACTCACAGGATAAGTGCCTATATATTTCTTCTCATGAAGCCCAAGTTCAAATTTCAGAATGAACAGGTGGAACTATTCTGCAAAATAGATAATCTTCATCATAAATCACAATATATTAAAAGCTATGGGGAAAAGACACATATTACATCCCAAAAAGTAACTAAATTCCGGATTTCTTTTTTGTTGTTGTTTAATGCATTTATTTGGAACATGGTTGCCTATTCACGAATTTGAATGATCGCCGAGATTCCAACGCCAGCTTGAAATGAATTTGAATGCTCTTTACTGCAATGCGTGCTCCCCTCTTAAATTTAACGGAATGACTTTTTGACTTTGTAATTTGTCCACTTTAAGCACTTTCTATCAGCATCAATGCATGTATTAATGCTTAAGTAATATTTGGTTTTAAACGTAGGCTCCCAATCATACATTCAGTAAATAACAAAAATTCTTATTATACCGACATTCATTGGTATACAATACAATTATCAAAAATACTGTTTTCCTTGAAGGTAAACAATTTAGGTATTTTCCATCACGTTGAAGAAAGACCGACCATCGTTGTACGTAAAGGAATGACGGCAGTAAGACATAAGGAAGAAGGGGGAGGGGAACAACCCTAATGAAACGACTTCTTAAATTCTCAAATACAGTCTGCAGTAAAATGTGGTAATTCCGTCCCTATTCCGATGACGCACAGATGCTTAGCCCTTAGTGTGTCACTGAAATTCCTTCTTGATGTAGATTGCTACGCAGCAACCACAGAAGACACGTGTCTGAACGCGGAATTAAACTTTGGAAATATTTGCCCGGATATT
Organism: Diadema antillarum; assembly: GCF_040938485.1. Lineage (NCBI taxonomy): Eukaryota > Metazoa > Echinodermata > Echinoidea > Diadematoida > Diadematidae > Diadema > Diadema antillarum. The sequence goes on along the minus strand of NW_027271034.1, from coordinate 1,522,637 downwards.
TTTTCTTACAAAATACGGGGTTACGTCCGGTCAACACCTAAATACGTCCCACGTGACCATCCTCAATATGACGTCATGGTTCCCGAAGCAGCGAGAGGAAAGACCAACCTCTACTGTGCCCATCCGGGTAAGATGTTCCAGTGCAGTTGTGCTTAAATGTAATTGCCCTGGGTATAGATCGTGTTGTCATTGAAAGGATGTTCTGATTTTGAGAGCAGAAGTGTAGGCCTATACTACCAGTCTCCGTTGGTTCGATATAGGTTACTGGTAAATGCACCAAATGGTATGAAAGAAACGACATATCGTTTTATAACGCCAAGGAAGAAAGTCTGCTTAATATGTGCTTGATTTTATTTGTCATTATGATGAAGGGCACAACTGAACATGAGTAGTTTTCTTTCTTTGTATTTCGGGTTATTATGATAACTCAAAATTCGCAACAAAAGCCTTTCAATCAGATTATACTTACATGATTCGGAATTGTGCTCTATTCGTTATTTATTTTTTTTTTCTCTTTGTACTTGGTGCATTTATGGGAAATACAGATATTCAATGAGCCAATCAATTATGGAATACACAATACACCTTAAAGAAAAAGTGTGGTACGCCATTTCTCTCAAAAGGCTGAGCGTTGTTACAAATTGCGGTAATACAATAGATAGATAAAACAAACAGATAAAAGTTATGGCAATATTGAACGAGCTCCAAGTGGATGCCCCCAAACGCCCAAAGGGGGCCCACACCCACTGCCACTGGCACCACAGATTGGCGCATATGGCAGTCTGTGTCATTAAATATATCGCTTCAATATGCTACATTCAGAGTGCTCACCGCAATAACATACCTTTACATCATATGTCAAATCACCATTTACGGAAATGAAGTACACGTTTTTCATTCTTATTAGCAATACGATACTCAAGGTCTTTACATGTTTTTAAGCACACCTTAAATCCTTGAAATGAGGGTTGGTTACTTCTGAATTTACACAAGTAAATGTGATATTCAAAAAAATAAGGAAATATAAGTTATAAATTTATCGTCTTTAAACCCGATTTTTTTTTCCAAAAACGGAGGGGTTGTAATTTTTCTTAGTATTTCGATTTATTACCTTAATTTTCTCATCCCAAACTTTTCAGTATTTCTTTCTTTAGATAGGGAGAATAATGAATACACATTGTTATATTTATGCCTATATCAAGGGGGGTCAAGCACCACGTAAACTTCGAGTATAGGGGTATCTTGAAAGCTGTGATTAAATGATTTGGGATTTTTTTTTGAAGGGTATGCCTTAATACAGTGTAGCATTCAGATATTTGTTCCTGCGGGTCTTATTGTGGGAGACTTCCGTGCTTAAAGGACACGTTCACCTTCATAGACATGTGATTTAATTGAATGCAGCAGTATTAATAGAACACATCAACAAGAGTTTGTAGGAAAATTGGACAATCCGTTTAAAAGTTATGAATTTTTGAAATTTCTGCTTAGTCACTGCTGGACGAAAAGACTACTACAGCTTGTGATATCACATAATGTACAACGATATAAAGAATATATAAAGACAAAATTCAACATATTTTCACTTTTCTCGCATATTGAAAGAGCAGTGGACTTCCCTATTTCAGGAGGCAAAGGGAATAATATTACCCCTATTATATATCAGTGACGCTTCAAGAAAATGTACACTTCTTTTTTTTTCAAAAGGTAAAATGTTGTGAAATTCTCTTATATTTTCCTTATAGCGTTGTACGCATGTGACATCATACATTGCAGTAGTATTCTTATCCAGCAGTGACTGTGCAGATACTTTAAAAAAATCATAACTTTTGAACGGAATGTCAGATTTCCCCCAAACAATCACTGATGTGTTCTACTAATATAGCTGCATTCACTAAATCCACCTGTATATGAAGGTGGACTTGTCCTTTGAAGGAGTTTGTTAAAAATGGAAAAGGTAGGCTATGGATGGAGCAGACGAACGGCTGAAGACAATGACTCTTACCGAACTTCGAACACAGGGTGGGCCTAATTTTGAGGGCGATGTAGACGGTTCGCTTGAAATTATTACAGATATAAAGGGTAACAGAACAATATATTACAATAGTACATGAGGGTCTTGCCATTACAACATGATGATTGATGGTTATCAGTAAGCCTACATTCAATGATCGGCAATATGTTTCTCAAGTAAAAAGTTACATAATTAACGCTATTTACGTGGTTCTGATGTTGTCATACTATCATGCCAACTTTTACTTAACTGACTCTCAAACATATGTTATATAACAACAAGTTTTATATCAAAACGAAGGTAATCCGTTCTTGTTAAGTTGATATAATCCTGATTAAAGCAGGAAAAATAAGAAATTATATATATATATATATATATATATATATATATATATATACACTCAGCAAAAAAAGTAAGTTCCCCCCTAACAGTTTTTGATATATCTCAAAAAGTGTTTTACGGATTTTCATAATTCAAACCAGAATGGATAGGAAATTTCATTACTCATAACATGAATGTCATATCATTGCCACCAGATATCATTATTGGTGTAAAAAAACGCATTTTATGTCAAAATGCATGGGGAAAAAAGTTGCACTTTAGGCTATACGAAGCATATTGTATACATTTCCAATGTAAGTTAGCAAATGACCTTTTTAAATTGTGTAATACTCAGGAACTTCTTCAGGTACAATACGCTTCCTTATTAAACAGATGTTATGCATACTTTTTAAACAATAGCCTTTTCAATATGAAAAGTTTGGGAGAAGCCATGTGATTTATAATTCCAATTTGGGTTGATCACATTAATGTGCCTATGACCATTTTGCATCCTGCGCTCAAGTTGTAGATCAGTTTGTAGAGGGAAATGGCATCGAAAGTATGGAGTGGCCTACAAGATCCCCTGACTGTAATCCAGTAGAGAATCTTTGGGATATCATTAAGCGGAAAGCAAGCAAGGAGGTGAAAAAATGACACTTTACTGCAATAATTTCAGCGCATCTTGCAGAGAGCATGGGCCAACATTGAGCAGCGCCAAGTACAAACTTCAGTTAACAGTATGAGGACGAGATGCCGGCTGGTCATTGTAGCGGATGGTGGACATATCAATTATCAAATACTTGACTGTATGCTCATGAAAAGGAAGAGATAGAAAAATATGCAAAAAACAATGCTTAAATGTTCAGAATCATGATTGATTGTTTGATTATTTGTGTAAAAGTCACTGCAAATCACTAAAGTGCAACTTTTGTTTCCATGCATTTTGACATAAAATGCCTTTTTTTCACACCAATAATGATATCTGGTGGCAATGATTTGCCACTCATGTTATGAGTAATAAAATTCCTTATCCATTTCCGTTTGAATTATGAAAATCGGTAAAATACTTTTTGAGATATATCCAAAAATGTTAGGGGGGAACTTACTTTTCTTTTTGCTGAGTGTATATATATATATATATATATATATATTCATACACATGTGTATACAGATGTATATAATATAGATATAGTATACATAATCATAAGCAGACGAATATTCTTTGTTATGTTATACAAGTGAGGTATTAATGGATAGGTTTGGGTTTGCTGTATCTGATGATGAGCTTACTTTGAATCAAGAAAACATATTACACATAAACGTAACCAACCCAAACATACACAAATGCAACCATATGGAACTAGAACCGAAAATGTTGCACGATTTTAAATCCCATATGTATATTGTTGTGAAAAGAAAGGGATCACTGACCCGAATACAGCAACATGACATGTATGCTAATGGACAATACTAACTTAATATATTTTTCCTAATCCTAGCATCAGAGTCTACTGGGAATGAAATAATTTTCCTTTAAAAAAATGAATTGTGAGCATTATTGTGGAAGCTCGCAAGAGGTACCTAGAAAATTTTAGCGCAGCTTCATTATGCTCCCGTAATTGAAATAGAATTTGTTGTTTTGATGACCTAGTCGGTTGGTAATATTTTGTCAAAAGTAGAATAATAATGATAAAAAAACATCGATACATGTACCATAATATTATTCATTACACAGATTGTCTTCCTAATCCCTGCCTGAATGGAGGGACCTGTCTTGAAACTATAGAGGAATTTTCCTGCGAGTGCCCGGAGTTATTTCGTGGAAAGAGATGTGAACTTGGTACGTGCATGTGAGATAGGGAAGCTGTGGTATCTATCTTTAACTATTCATCAAGGTGTTTGTAGCATCAGTTGTATGTGAATAGATAATGAAGATGCAAACCCAGCTGTTCATTTTTTTTTTATAGAAAGGAGATATTTGAGATATAATGTGTTACATACTCACACACGCACCTGCACAATATATCACACAAATCTGTTTCAAAGAGGGATGGTTAAAACTGTTCGCCCGATGGGCATAACACTGTTGAGAAATCACCGCATAGGTATTTATTTATTCATTTTTTTTTTCTTTTTAATGAATCATGGTTTCTAGAACCGGAGGTTTTCCCGAGGTAGATTTTTCTTCATCACCTAATTTGAAAATACTATTGGAAAAGGTTATTGCATTTAGACGATTAGAAATGGACCTGTTGAATTTCTCCTTTACCATAAAAATAGTGTTTGCAAAAAAAGAGGCAATAATATCAATTTGTTTACAATTTTCCACCAATATTCCGTTTACAAATATAGAGTAAAACCTGATTTCAACAGGAAGGCAACACTAATAAAAGAGCACTGAAACACTGAAAGAAAATGTTGCATGTGTAAACCGTGGTTTGGCTTGTCCTGCGTGTTCTCTAGATATCGTCTGCCCTAGTGATCCATCGTCCCCAGACTCCTGCTATATCTACCGCCAGGACCAACAGCCCTGGGAGGTGGCGCGGGATACATGCGATGAACTGGGAGGATATTTGGTCGCCATAGAAACGCCAAGTGAGCTATCCAGCATCCGAGAGGACGTTCTTATCGCGCACTACGGAATAACAACCTTCCCATGGATCTGGATAGGTCTGAATGACTTAGCAACGGAAGGAGTGTACACATGGGAGCGAGTCGGCAGCACCCTATCCGTCTCAAGTAGTATGTGGGATCATGATGACAATCAGCCCAATCCACGTTATGCTGCCAATCAAGACTGTATGACCTTCAATGGACGTGTGCTCAGGGATGATCATTGTAGCATGGTAACTACCTACATGTGCGAATTCGGGCTTTAACTTTACAATGTCATATGGCATATACATAATAATATCATGTACATGGGAAAATGATTTTCTTCCACCTGTCTCTGTATCGGCTTTAGCACTCCTAGTTTTCCTTAGCTGTTGTTGCTTTTTTTTAAATTTGAATTTCTTTAAGGCACATTTCACCTGGCTATGGATATCCTAAATATGCATATGTTATTTTAGAATTATCATGGAGTGACGCATGACTGGTACACAATAATAATGAATGTTATACTCATCAATACTTAGGTATGTATGTGTACAGTATGCATGTATGGATACACCATGCTCTCTAAAAAAAAAAAAATCGAGTAAAAATATTCACTCTTCATAGTGAAAACTTTTGACTAGATTTGGACAAAAAGTCCATGCGTGTCCGCTCCGTTCACCGCTTCGCTTTGTTTACTTTACTATACGCCCGACTGGCCACGAGCTCCTCGTAAGAGCGAGACGGGATCGCTCCATTGTTGGAAATAGGCGTGGCCGTATCATCATATGCAGCGCGCCTCTGTCACCCGTCTCTCCTGTAGATCATACGAGCACACACACACACACACACACACACACACACATACATGCACACACACATTCCACATATTTGTAAAATATAATAAAATACGTCAAATTGAAGTTTGACTCTACAAAAGTACACAATCTTACCGGTTTCCAATGCAGACTTCACAATGATAAATAAAGTACGTAGTGGGACTATACGCAGCTAAGCGTTTACGCTACTTTCCCACTGCAGAACAAAACAATTTCGGGATTTTATTTCACCAGTTAACTATATTATCCATCATGAATGACAAAATGTCGTCGTTATAAGAACCATGAACTCATATATCTTACCTTCATTGGCATAAATACTCTGCTAAAGAAAGAAACTGGAAACAAATCCGTCGATTCAAGTCGAAACAATGGTCTTGTCAGCCTCTTTGCGCGGGAATGCCCAAGAGTTACTACTCTCCCGAACTGCGAATGGAATAGTCGCATTACGTCATGGGCGGTTTTTCTCCATTTGGAGGCATTTTACATTTTATGCAAAACTTGTTAGCACAAAAGTGCTACGAGATCTTTTGACCAATCGCAATGAGTTTTACATGGTGGTCAAGCTTAGTATATGCTCTTTCTAAAACCGTTCGACCCAAGTCGATACGTGGCTGCATTCTCGAGTTTTGGCCTTTGGCGTGTGGTAGGTGCACGTGAACTTGCTGGATTTGGAATCATTTCCCATAGACTCTTGCCTAAAAAAGTGAATGCGTAACAGCTTTAAAGCAAAAGGTGCAATATGACCATTGCTCCTGTCATAAACTTTTGAATGTTATCACATGGCAGACAATTTCCGCTGTGAAATGATACTCGCCCCAAGTGAAAAAGTTAACGACAACAAAGAGATTGTATTAGAAAAGCGAGACATTGTTCAATTTTGCCCTTGCAAATTACGTGTTATAGCGCCGTACGCGTATGCACACGCGCGGAAAGGTAGAAAATGTCCACTAGTTATCATTATGAGAGAGTGAATATAAAAAAGAGTGAATTTAGAGCGAAATTGGAGTGAATTTTTAGTGAAAATTTTCATTTTCACTCATTATGGAGTGACCTCAGGGATCACTCGAAGATTTTGGAGTGATCCCAGAGGTCACTCTAAAACGAGTGAAAAATGAACATTTTCACTCAAAATTCACTTCAATTTCACTCTAAATTCACTCTTTTTTTTTATTCACTCTGTTAGGAGTGAATATTTTCACTCGATTTTTTTTTTTTTAAAGAGAGTAGTATCGCCTTTTATAATAATCGCATGTTCGTTATTGTATTGCCCAGTGTATGCCAACGTACATTTTTTTGCCGTTACAAAAATTACAAGGCTTATATCACCCTTATAATCACCTTTCTGCCTTTCCTTAGCCCTCTTTTCCAGAGTTACGTCTTGAATTCTCTTGCTTTTATGTATAATCCGTAACCAAAAAGCAAAGCATTTGTCATATTCTTGCTATGCTACCGTTCTGAGGAGAACATTGATTCGGAACGCATGTTATTATACTACAATCCTGAAAGTGTGATAATGGAATTATATGAATTTAATGCAAATATATAAAAACAGGGGAAAAAAGTACGATTTAAGCAAAACTCGGCCTAACTTTTTTGTTTCTTTTGGTGGCCAGGCGTCTATTTTTTAGTGTTGCCTGGCCACCACTCATGTCGCTCCTGCTTTTACGTATGATAATATGATGTTTGATGAAATTGCTTAAAATTTACGACTCAAAGCAACGTCATAATTAGACAAGAAACAGGAAAATCAATTCAAATACAACCCTCTACCTCTATTTTTCTTTATTTCTGTCTTCTATAATATCTTTCTTACTGGTTTTTTTTTGTGTTTCTACCTCAATGAACGTTGAAATATTACATATTCTGCACTAATTCCCCAAAGTAAAGTGGTAAAACCTGCTGTAATGTATCAATTCATTTGTAATAACTTTTCATTATTAAGTTTACTATTTAATGACCATTTGTTACCCTGCATCACAAAACGAAGAAAAAGTCGTTTTTGTGCAATGAAAGGGACCAAAAAAAAAAAACAGGAAGTAAACCACCGAAGCAACAACAATGAAGAGATTACCACATTAAGCTGAAATTGAGCATGGTCTATTAACACATTCTGTCCGTGATTTGGACCGAATAATGCTAACTTTCAAAGCAGCAGAGTTATCCTTTCAAAAGTTATTAAAATTTGAAGTGAAGAGGGTGCAAAGGATTTCAAGAAATGAAAAGGTAACTTTATAGATTTACCCGATCATTCTATTCTCCCTCCAAATGGGTTGCAGAAAAACTGCTGAAAACATACTTTCCCATCCATGATATGATCCCAAACTTAAGAATGATGTAGAAGAAGGATAGCTCTTTCAGAAAATATGAAAAAAATCAAGATTGACTTGGCTGACCCATTTCACCTTTTTTGAGTCCTCACATGAAATCAAGGGATGCGACTTTTTGTTCGTTTTGTGATGCACGGAATGCATGTACAATGTATATATATATCGTGTATATCATGCAACCCTGCACCATAAAACCAACAAAAAGGCGCCAGGTTAGATTCTGAAAGAGTAGACTCTCAGCTTTAAAATGATATATAACTCAATCGAATGGACTCTCTTAACCTATCTAAATATTGACAAGAAACTAAACACTCTGGATAAGTGTGAACTGAGAAAAGAGGCTCTGAAGAACAGGGTCTATTCAAGCGCTAATCTTTACCAAGCCGCGCTAGCTGTGCGATGAATGGACCAAACAACAGGATGATAACCACCAGGGCTACAACACTGAAGGGATTATCAGATTAAGCTGAATTTGTGCAAGCTTTATTAACACATTCTGTTTATGATCATTGCCAACTTTCAAAGTAGAAACGTCATCCCTTCTAAAAGTATTTGAGTTGAAAGCGATGAGCACAGAAAAGGTTTCTAAGAATGAGAAGAGGACTCTTTAAGAAGCACCTAATCACACTATTCTACCCCAAAATGTTCCAGAAAAGCTGCTAAGAATCCCAATTTCCTTTTCATTCTATGATCCCAAACTTTAGTGTGATATAATAGGAGAAGACTTGCTCTTTTAGAAAATATGAAAAAAGTCAAGATTGGCTTGGTTGACCTATTTCGGCTCTCACACAAAATCAGTGCTCGCGACTCTTGTTTGTTCCACAAGTGGTGCACGGTCACACACACACACACACACACACACACATACACACACACACACACACACACACACACACACACACATATATATATATATATATATATATATATATATATATATATATATATAAGAATGGGTGCACTTTCATCACTAGATTGAATAAAACAAACCAAATAAACATTGCTCAGAATAGAGGTATTGAAGTTCAGGGCCTCTCCAGGTGCTTTATCACACTCTGGTGTGCTACGTGCAATTAATGACACACACTCACTAGCACACACACACACACACACACACACACACACACACGATGTAAGACTGTAGCAACCACAATAAAGAGATTATCAGATACAGTTGAAGTTTTCCGCGTTCATTGAGCCGATTCGATTTTACGTTTGTTTGACTTCAAAACGCAGTAGCTTTATGCTTCATTCACTCCTTTGTTTATGGTATGAAAGTAAAGATTGTGTAAAGCGACTTCATCAAATGAAAAGGGGACCATAAAGGCAATGTCGTGCCTGATCACACTATTCTTCTAATCTTTGAAACTAAAAAATCTTCCAAAATAAACACTTTCTCATTCATTTTTTGTGGTCTTTTTTTTTTGTAAAAAAGTGGAGACATGTGTGGAATTGTTCTTTCAGGGGAAAAATATAATGATTAATTTTGTTCACTCGTTCACTCGACGTTTTCTGTTTTGGTTTGTTTGTTTGTTTTGTTATTCAAGTTCACAATAACAGCAACGTATGATAATACATCATTATATATATATATATATATATATATGTATATATAATATATATATATATATATATATAATATATATATATATATATATATATAATATATATATATATATATATATAATATATATATATATATATATATATATATATATATATATATATATATATATATATATATATATATATATATACATATTCTTTATCAAAAACGTTATCCTAATAAACCGGTACGTAAATCTCATGAGAAGATACAGCTGAGGCACGCGGTAGGCTGTCCTTCAAAACTCTCTGCCCCAAAAAGGAAGATGCGCATAAAGACTTGAAAGTTTAGTCCGTCGGGTAATCGAGCCTGGGTCACCCTGAACGTCGAGACGTCTCCGTGGCAGAGCGGTTTAAGGCGTTGGCATTCCATGTCAAAGACCAAGGGTTAGGTTCCCGGCTGATTTTTCAACCCTTGCACTTTTCCAAAAAGGAGGAACAGTAAGAGGAATAAGATGTGAAAGCTACGCACCGATTTTTCCTTACTTTCTCACATGTGAATATTATATGCTATATGCAATGGAAATTAAGAAACACAGATACAGAGAAGTAAATGACTACAGGCCATAGTATGAAATTGAAGAGGGTTTGTGCTGAGGTATAATTATCACAGTTAGTTTGGGATGCTTCAAAGCCAAGTGAACGACTCCTGCGCCAACGTACTTTTTTTTTTTTATTGTTCCATATTCCACATTTCAACAAATACATAAAACATAAACATCACAATACAAAGGCCTGGATGAATTGTCAAGTACAGCTTATAAGACAATAAAACATGTGAAATATGAGGAATCTACATAGAAGCATTGCTTGTAGGGTGTAGATTCCCAGATGCGGATGTGAGATTATTTCTTACTTGGTTATGTAATTAAAGGAATGACAATTTGTGAATTGGAGAAATATAAACGCCAAAAAGTAAAAAGAAAAAGAAGAAGAAAAAAAAACCCAAAGAAAACAATATCCGCGGCACAGACTTCTTGAGAGTTGCGTGATCACCCGAGCGAGGTACAAGTCAGATGCAGTGTACAATAGCAGAGATACCAAATGTGTACAAAGGAAGTTCAGGAGATAATACAGAAATCACGAGCGAGGCACATGTTACATAATCGATAATGTCAGTAATGTGAAGTATGAACAGAGAATGTCGAGGAGGATTGAAGAATAGCTATAGATATGAATTCAGAAAAACTAGTTTAAGTTTATGCTTAAATGAATAAAGAGACTGAGATAAAGAGACTACTAGACTTCGCGTCTAGTAGTACAAGGATTCTTAGAGGCCGTGTAATAAAATATTAAACCACTATTAAAAGCTGTAATATGACCACCCAGCTCAATATTGTACATTTGCAGGAAGAAATGACTTCCATTTACCTTCATATTAAAAAGATAGTAAGTTGTGATATAATATATATATATATATATATATATATATATATATATATATATATCAGTATGTGTGTATTTGTGTATGTACTTGTGTGTGTGTGTCAGTGTGTGTTAACCCGTTGAGGACGGGCTGATTTTGCTACAACACACATTTCCCATTGACACCTGCCCGAGTATACTCGGGACTAGTCTTCAACAGGTTAAGAGAATGTGACAATTCCAATCAATTCAAAGAGTGACTGAAATGAATTTTGTCATAATCTTATCCAATTTTCTGCATGGCGAACCTTCGGAATATTGAACATTCCGAAAAGCAAACTGTGATCTTATTGGCGCGGCATAGTGTTTAGACGAGAGGTACCTTTTGTCAAGCTATTGAAACTGATATTTGATAAATGCATTTGAACTATCATGAGATAAGTGCAGCATGAAAATTAAAGAATCATGGTTTTATACCCATTAAGCCAGTCTCCAGTTGCATTTTGATATCAGATTTTGATATCCTAATAAATGAACTATATTCAACGATTTAGCATTGTTCTCTCTCACATCCTGGCTGCTGGTCAGTCTTTGGGTGAGCATACAAAAAGGTCGTAGGGTAATTAATTTGAGCATGGCATGTATACTGCCCTACTTTGGCAAAGGGGAGCAAGTGCCATTTCTATGGATTTTTTTTTTTTTTTTTTTTGGTTGATTTGGCATTCATTCATTCATTCATTGTATTTTTTTCTGTATGGTACAATATAATCAAATAATTATGATAAAATATAACCAAATATAATCAATACAATAATTGAGGCATGCTCTATTGAAGTGAAAAATCAAAAAGTTACAATTGTGGCCCATTTCTAAGAAATTCGAGTGGCAAAAGGAAACAAGTGCACAAAATTACATGAAAAAATGGCAAAAAGAAGCAAGTTCCAACCTCATGATATGATTGTCTCGTGCTTTCCTTTGCCAAATAATTTGTATTAAGACAAAATATAAACTACATGGGCAAAAGGTAGTTAGTACCATCCATATAATGTGATTGTCACTTGCTTCCTTTTGACAATTTTTCAAGTTTGATACAAATCTGAAATACTTTGGCAAAAGGAAGCAAGTCATAACCTCATGATATCATTGTCACTTGCTTCCTTTTGAAAAATTATTCATATTTTGGCACAATCTAGAATACTTCGGCAAGAGGACGAAAGTGACATCCTTAAGATATAATTGTCATTTGCTTCATTTTGCCGACTTTTTATGTTTGCTACAAATCAATAAAACTTTGGCAACAGAAAGCAAATAACATATTCATGATATGATTGTCATATATATGCTTCCTTTTGCCAGATTTTTTATGTTTGCTACAAATCTGTAATACTCTGGCAAAAGGAAGCAAGTTACATTATAAAGAGTTTCTATGGGAATATTAAAATTCTTCGAATCGTCATAAATGCATCAAAATATGACTTGCACGAATGCCAACATTATTTCTCATCACAAATTTAAATTTTGAAGGGCATATCCCCCCAAAAAACATGTTTGCTTCTTTTGTAGCATTTTTACTCGATGTCACTGGCTCCCTTTTGCAAAAGGAGGGCAGGTTACGACTTCGCGTTATTAGAAATAGCTGAAATTGTTCATAATGAATGGACATGTAATGCACACATTCGAACGCTCTGATTGCAACGCAAAAGCAAAATCATTTTTTTTTTCAAATCTGTTCCACGTCCTTGCGACTGAATACTACTTCAGGAGCCATTTGGCGGCTACATTTTGCACTCTAAAGATCTGCAGGTTGTAATGCGGCTTTGCAGGGAGGATTAGTCAATATTAAATTTGCTGGATAACATTTGAAACGCGTGGTGTTTATTACGCTCTAAAACAGGCAACAAAGTATAGCGAAGCACTGCAGAATCAGGATTCACGTGGAACGGAGGGTAAGAAATTGTGAATTTTTCCTTGATCTCTCATTCGTTTTGTTTTGTTTTCAAATCAGATATTATTGAATCTTTAGCAGACTTTCTGCAACGTTGAAGTTACTACTTACTCTTTCTGAACGATGTCGGAAGTATATTCCAATGAGAGCTTGTGTGTTTAAAGCCTACTGAATACCAAAACAGAGGCCGATTCGATGTCATGGTTTGCTGTTGTTGCTGTGTTTTAAAGAAAATGAAAGAGAGAGAAAAAAAAAATAATAGGGCCCTATACAACAAACGATTTGCCCCCAGAAAATACTGACGTAAATCATAAATAATACATCTGAAAGGTTTCAAACAAGATCGTAAGATATATTGTTTAATGAACGGGTTTATTGTGTATGTATGCAAAAGTACTCGTTTTGCAATTGTCATGTGGATTCTTGTTGTTATTTTGTATCTTGTGAACACATGAAGACAACATATCAAACTGTCATTACAGGAAGTGTTTGTTGCATTTGGACTTAAACAGTTTTGCTTTTTTTTTGAGCAACTGTTTACGAACCCTAAAAAAATCAACAAACAAACAAACAAGCAAATAAACAAACAGAACAGCTATTCTCTAAAGTTCGCAACGTTCACAAATGTTCACCTCTTCGTGAGTCACGCTATTTAAGCATGGATAGAGTGCGGTATAGTACCTGAGTGTTTCATGACGATTGATATGTAATTGTCCATCTCATAGATTCAAAGAAGAAAGATATTGGGCGACCATAATTGCGCGTGTGTGAAATATCTTGTATAGTATCCTAAATAAATCGAGTCATATCAGGTTTTCCTAATGTATAAATTGTGTGTGTGTGTGTGTGTGTGTGTGTGTGTGTGTGTGTGTGTGTGTATGAGTGTGTGTCTTTACAATTGACTAGATACCCCTTATGGTTTTTGTTATTGCTCGTAGGTTTTTTAACAATTTTCCAAATTTTCCAACAGTTTGTGTTTAAAGATACGTGACGCGGTGAAAATGTCTTTTCTCCCTTCCAACCCAGAAGCAAAGGATACATCACTATCCGAGATGCAGTTGTTTAAACGACTTCCAATCCAAATGGTCATATATCTACTTGCATTTCAGAAAGGTGGGTATTGTAACTGTTATGTAGATTTTAAAAAAAGACAAATATGTAGGGGGTGCTATGGCCTAGTGGATGTTTTTACCCAGTTATGGATATGCCCCTCTCCACCCAGGCGCATGAATTTGTACCTGGAACGCTGGGGTAATAATAATGACAGGGCCCTCTGGTAGAGCAGTGGCAACACTGAAAAGTCTACCCTTCATAAACAAGTCATTATACTTCTTATTATCATTATCATTATCAATATTGTTATCATACTTATTATGTTTTCTCATTGATATTATCAATAGTATTATTATTATTATCATTATTGTTATTATTATTATCAATAATAATGTAAATGCAATTTTAGTCATAAAAATTAGAATAGTCTCAGCCTAAGAAAAAAAATACAATGCATAAGCAGAGACACAGAGGCAAGCTCTCCTCTTCCCCCCCCCCCCCCTCTCTCTCTCTCTCTCATCACTCTTACCCTTCCTTTGAGTTGCTGATTTTGGAAATGTATTTTTGTTTGTTTGTTAAGAAGTAAAGATTTTTATGCCAAGTAATGAATATCAATGACACCACTGAAGATCTTGTTTTAAAGGGACTGTACAGTACTGGTTGAAGGCGGATTCATGTTTTGAACATTCCTAAAGTGAGATAATGAGAAACCTCTTATGAAATATGAAAGAGTATGTAATTTTAAGAAGGATTCAACGTTTATTTGATGAAAATTGGTTTTCAAATGGTTGAGATATCAAAAATAGTGATAATAATAAAAGATAACAGGCCACGTCTTTTATTAGGATCTCTTTGTTTCACCTTGTTTTTGGATGTCTCAGCCAGAACAAAACCGATTTTCATCAAATAAACTTTAGATACCCCTTAGAATTGCGTGCTCTTTGGCATCCCATAGAGTGGTTTCTGAATATCTCGCAAAACACTAAAAACTAAATCCTCACCTCAACCAGAACTGTACACACCCTTTAACTTTTGTGTGGTGACTTTTAATAAATGTAATATAATGTCAATATTCCATAACAACTGAAGGGCGACTCGCCAGAACAATGTGTCAAGAAAGTATTATCAAAACAACCCATTATAGAGGTAGCGTCTTGAAAAAAAAAATGTGATGATTTCGACGGCTCCATGGTGCTGTATTCATTTGAATTCAATTCGATATCATTGTCCGTTTCTGGAAATTTGTTTTGTTTCCATGCATACCCGGTTACATCGATACATTATTCATATACAAACCACACGTACAACATAGATACATGGGCATGATAGACATACAAGAGATATACAGCAAATACAATATCACTATCATTGTCAAAAATACATAACATTGAAGAAGACTTAGTATGTGTATAAAGTATCGATGAAACCGGGTATGCATGCAAACAAAACAAATTTCCAGAACTCCTTTATGCCTTAATGAAGATGTGTTACTGGGCGTTCATCCCTTTCACATGATGTAGATTGCTGCGCAGAGACTGGAGAAGACACGTGTCAAAATGCGGCATTAGCCTTTGAAAATCTTTGTCCCGAGATTTTCTCAGAGAAAATGGGGGGTTTTGTCCGATCAACACCAAAGTACGTCCCTCGTGACCATCCTCAGTATGACGTCATGGTTCCCAAAGCAGCGAGAGGAAAGACCAACCTATACTGTGCCCATCCGGGTAAGTAGCATGTTGCTGGGCTACTCCTAAACATCATTTCAAAGGTATAAAAACATTGTTTTCTTCCGTACATATAGGATTTGCTCTTCAATTATTCAATGTACATTGTATACGTTCATCAATATTTACCTGGGCCCCGTGAAAGACCATCACTTGTTGATGAAGGGGCTACCCTGACAAAAGAGTAGGCATAAATGGATAGATAGATACATAACTTGATTAATGAGTTAATGTCAGATGGGTCATCACGAAAACCATATGATATATTCACTTTTCCTCTTGGTCTGACACAAATTTGCCTGATGCGAAGCTTTAAATCTATCATAGCTTCGATTCGGCAGAGCAAGTCTGGTTCCAAGAAAAATATTTTTTTCAGAAATAGAATGAAATTACATTTGGAAAACAGTAAATGTTATGTTAATAAAATCAGCTTTACGCAAATTTCTGTTTTTTTTTTCTTTCGTCACCTCCGACCCTTGCATGGTTACCGTGTTGACGAATTACATTATATTCGATGGATCCCATTGCCTCATTGATTTCATTGAAACGTTGCTTAATGAAAACCGGCCTACATACCCTTAAGTGCAGAGATATTGGAAAATGAACTAGTAATCCAAATATGCTAGGTATGACAAAAAGAAAAAAAAATAAGAAGAAGACGTACCTCTTTCAGAAAGCGAGAAAATATTGTTACTCATGACATATGTAACGAGCCGAGGGAATATGTACTTTTCATACACAAATATGTTTTGCGGAACACACTTCATATTTTATTCTTCAAATAATTTCACAAGAAATCATGGTCGCTAGAGTCTTCTCATCCGGCAATGGCTGACTGAAACCTCGAATTTTCATATCTTTTGAACGAATTGTCTGAGTTTTCTCAAACTTTCGCGGATGTATTCTATTAGTAATTGCTGTAGTCATTAAATCCACACTTATTTATTTTATGTAAGTTTCGTTGCCTTTTAATTTCTCCAACATTTCAATTTTTGTGCATTTCTGTGAGAGTTTAAGAGATGAAGGTCTTGTTAAAATACAAGAAAAAAAACTCAGCAGTTACTTTATGCTGGTGTGTAGACCACCAAAACGTTTGTTTGCCGATTCAATGCTAATAAACATGTCCCTCCTAATGTAAAAAAACAAACAAACAAACACTTCAACGCATTCACCACTCACCATATTATTCATTACGTAAAAAAGAGTGCGTTCCTAATCCCTGTCTGAATGGGGGGATCTGCTCAGACACTCTGGAGGAATTCACCTGCAAGTGCCCAAGGTCGTTTGCCGGACACCGATGTGAAGTGGGTATGTACACGTGAACAAATGAAACTGTAGTGTACAACCTCAGCTAAGCTTTGTAATGTGTTATCATCATCAATTGCACGAGAATCAATTAAGAAGAAGAGTGTAAATGCAAGCACAGGTACACCACTTTTTTCAATTTCAGATATATCAGATCCAATATGATGAAAAGCAAAGAAATGTAGAGGTATGAGATAATGGTAATAATATCTTGAAAATCATCTCTTGTAATAATACGAGAGCAGTCTGATTGAATTTTTTCCTTTTCTCTACTGAATAATGACTTAACTTAAAAGCAAAATGAAAATTTAAAAGCACTAATTTCCTTTACAAATTAAGGTGTTCTTGGTTTGTTATGGATATGTCTACCTTAACTAAATAGATTGAAATAAATGTACATATACTATGTGACCGTGCACCGCAAAACGAACATACTAAAGTCGCACACACTGATTTTGCGTGAGGGCTGAAAATAAGTGAAATGGGTCAACCTAGCCGATCTTGACCTTTTCATATTTCCTGAAAGAACAGGTCTTCTTTTACATAATGCTAAAATTTGGTATCATAAAACGGGCGGGAAAGTGTGTTTTTTTAGCAGTTTATCTCGAACATTTTTTTGGTAGAATAGTGTGATTAGGTGTGTCTTTACAGTCCCTTTTTAATTTCTGAAAAACCTTGTAGACACACTTCACTTTCAACTCTAATAACTTTTGATAGGATAGCGCTACTGCTTTGAAAGTTAGCATTGATTATGGAAAGAATGTGTTAATGAGGCATGCTTAATTTCAGTTTAATCCAATAATCCCTTCATTGTTGTTACTCTGGTGGTTTACTTCCTGTTTTTTTGTCCCATTTATCGCACAGCCAGCACGGTTTGGTAAAGATTAAGCGCTTGAATAGAAACTGTACTTCAGAGCCTCTTTTCTCAGTTCACACTTTTCTAGAGTGTGTGCCTTCTTTCCAATATATAGGTAGGTTAGGAGAGTCCATTTAACTTGAGTTATACCTCATTTTAAAGCTTAAAGTCTATTCCTTCAGAATTTGTGACCCTGCACCTCAAAACAAACAAAAAGTCGCCAGACATGGATTTTTAGTTAAGACCATATTCTGAAAGAGCAGACTTTAAGCTTTAACATTAAATTTTCGCTTTAACATTACCTCAGACAGAATAACCTTATAATTTCTCTTGACATTAGTGTAAGTGAAACTGTTTTCAGTTAGGGAGATATTTAAAAAAATATATCTTAGAACCCTCGCCATGACTAATTCCTGTCTCTAACGGAAGAATGAGTAACCGTTTAGAATGGATAAGTCCCTGGTCAACCTTTCCTCTGTAAAATTCTTACGTTTTTTTTTTCTGGATTTTATTGATCAGACCAAAAACATTGTGCCTTTTCAAATGTCATATGATATATACATTTTTGACATCACAAAACAAACATTTTATAGCATTTAACGATAGTTAAATTACCAGGCGTCTGATCCTTTTTTGGACTATACTCTGTAACACACGTTAACACCAATAACTCTAGAATTGTGTACACAGAAAACGAGGGTGAAAAAAGAAAGAAAAAATAGCCTTCAATGGAAACACTAAATATTACCAAAGACCAGACAAAACATACCAAAGGCGCCAGAACACACACTACAATCTTAAAAAATAAAACACACACACAAGAAAAACCAAAACAAAGGTACTATTCACCTAGTTCATTTATGCACTCACCGTAATTTCCTTTCTACGATAACATATTATTATACACCCAGCCCTGGGGTCAAGATGCCAAGTCTCCTGTCCCTTCTCATGGCCTTATACTTCTCCCGGCCCTATTCTTACTCTTCACAATTACTCCAGGGGCGGATCCAGGATTCTGTAAAGGGGGGGGGGGGGGGGGACTAATATTTCAGGTGCCACTTCTGAGTTTTATTTCACTTTTTCTTATTCTTTTCTTTTTTAAAACCAAAAATAAAGGGGGCGTGCGCCGGCTCCGCCCCCCTCCCACCCCCCCCCCGATCCGCCATTGGTGACATCCGTCAGTGAGTGGCAAAGTGCATTGTTTCTTTTGTTATGACATCATTCGTGCATATACTTTATATTGTATAAAAAAGCCTTTATCAGACGAATGAAAGACAAATTGAAATCTTGTACCAATTTGGATCATGATCCCTTTTCTTTTTTCATGATGGAAATAAACTATTGAAATATTAATCTTTGGACACGTTTCTGCTCCTTTAAAAGTCGGAAAAAATGACAAAAAACAAAACAAAACAAAACAAAACAAAGCAAAACGCTATTTTCTTGTCTTTCCTTTGATCATTTAGCTTCAAAAAACTGGCGTTTCGGATGATAGACAATATAATACTACAAAACTTTGCCAAGAACAGAAATCAGATTATTTTGACCGATTTAGATGATTTGACTTCAAATCTGATTTTCTTGGCTCAGCTCTCATCGACCTTAGGATCCCCTTGTTGTGGTCACACATATCTGTTCATGTTTTCCTGTTCTTTGGATAAGTCTGCGTTTCTTCTTCTGTTTTTCTTTGTCGCGTGTGTTATCCAGATACCTTCTGCCCTGGCGGTGCATCGTCCCCGAACTCCTGCTATCTCTACCGCCAGGACCAACAGCCCTGGGAGGTGGCGAGGGATACATGCTATGAACTAGGGGGATATCTGGTCGCCATAGAAACGCCAAGTGAGCTGTCCAGCATCCGAGAGGATGTTCTCACCGCGCACTACGAAATAACCACCTTCTCGCAGATGTGGATAGGCCTGAATGACAGATCGACCGAAGGAGTCTACACATGGGAGCGTGTTGGTGTTACCTTATCCCCAGCAAGTGATCTGTGGAATGGCGGTCAGCCCAATGATCACTCTCGAAGCAATCAAAACTGTGTGAGCTTCAATGGGGCTAAGTTTTGGGATAATCCATGCACCATTGATTTTAGCTACATCTGCGAATTCGGGCTTTGACTTGACAAGGCCCTACATCACTTGCACATGCTGGGAATCTTAAATCTACTGAATCGTTCTCGATTATATTTAGCAATTCCCCTCCCCGCAATATTAGTTGTTGCGTTTCTGCAATATAACTTCATGTTCATTTTGCCTGGCAGTAGGAACACATTGACTGTAAACGATCATGTCAATACGCAGATGCATTACTGTAATATCTGAACTGTATTATATATGACGTTTATCAATCGATCTATGCATATATGGAATACCCAATGGCATCGCTTTAAGATCATGATGTAATTATGTATACTGTAAACACCTGTAATACCAATGGCGGATCGATATCACAAGACTACTATTGGGAGGTTAGTATTAAACCCTCTCTCTCTCTCTCTCTCTCTCTCTCTCTCTATATATATATATATATATATATATATATATATATATATATATCTCTTTTCTACTTCTCACTCTCTAATCTTATCCTATTTTCCAGAGCATCATATTGCCCTTGCATTAATGTATATTGATGTTATGCATAAACTGGTACAAATAGTCACGGTTTGACTTATTCCTGATGAATGTTGCGTATAAGAAGTTGATATGTAACGCACGTATTACAGCTGTATTACTTGTAGTTCAAATTTATAGAATCATTTGAAATAGCCGTATTCTGAATTAACATATTGTAATTATGTATGTGTGATGATGAGATGTAAAATCGTTGCAAATTGATTGAATTTAGAGGAATAATGTACAGTGAACAATAATGAGCAAACTTAGACTTATCCCCTCACTCTATCTCCCTCTTTTCGTCCTATATTCATTGTTCTCTTTCCCCCCTCTCTTTATTAACTTTAGAAATATTGAAAATTTATCACACATTCAACACGCAAGGTGAGGTGGTCAAGGGACGGTGTGCAGTGCATTTTGCGGTCCTGTTCCATGAAACGGAGAGATCCCGAGTTCAAATCCTCACGTACTAGATGTTTAAATCACACTTTGCCTCTCTGTAAGTTTGCTTGTTTTACTCTATTCCTTTATTCAGTAACGAGGAAGTGCAAAATGTGGTATTTGACAGTCATGCCTAATCCAAAAATAATGGAAAGAACGAGTGAGTAATGAGAGGTAGTACATAAAAAGAACAGGCATACAAACGAATAAGAAATACTTCGAACCATTTAATCTAAAACGCTTTCAAGGAACGTTTCAATAACGTTTCAATTTTATATATCCTTATCCAATAGGACGATTGTTCATTGCATTGCAATTAAAGTAGCCCACGGCTGGCAGCACAAATTTCCACTGACTCGTGTAAAAGTCATCAGAAACTCGTAGTTTATATTCTATTGCATGGCGCTGATGTCACAACAAACAAACCTTTTAGGCGGCAACTCAACAGATACAGTACCGGGCATTCAGTCCTTCATCTCAATCTCAACGAAATTAACTGATCGGCTTTACATAAGACTGACTTGTCTGTGCAACTTCTCATTGCTTTTCAAGTAAAAAAAAAAAAAAAAACAACAACAGCAACAAAAATCGACAATATGGTTGTCAATTCTGGTTTTTTTAATCAAAATCAAAGAATCTGCGTGGATCACACATGTTGAAATCCGAGGTGTTTGAAGTCCTATTATTTCTTTTTTTTTTACTTTAAGAATTATTTATTAAATGCAAGGCACATGCAAAATTGAATATAAAAGCGTCTGTGCATGACAAAGGTAACACAAGGTCTCACGCCTTATTAAGGTCAAGGACTCGTGTAACCTGATTCTATTTACTTCTTGTCATTTTCCTACTTTTCAATGCCTGTATACAATAATCATGGACATATTCATTTTTTAGGAACATTATACTCTCTTGTTTGTCACTGAGAGAACAATTCTGATTTTTAT
Organism: Diadema antillarum; assembly: GCF_040938485.1. Taxonomy (NCBI): domain Eukaryota; kingdom Metazoa; phylum Echinodermata; class Echinoidea; order Diadematoida; family Diadematidae; genus Diadema; species Diadema antillarum. Next base: position 1,500,691 of record NW_027271034.1, on the reverse strand, counting down.
TTTTGACGCACACCGTGATGTCAGGATTATTAATGTCGTATACTTTGAAACACCATGGAGAGTAGTACACGTCTCCTAATTCTCTTCTCACTTTCAATTTCGATGCATGCTGAAATGCAAGATAAACTTTAATGTGTAACGTTTGTATCACCCCTAAATGTAATATCAACGCTAAATGTAATATCGACCCTGAATGTAATACACCTTTACCCTAATACACCTTAACCCTAAATATCCCCTACCCCCTGACCTTTTGCCCGATATTCTGCGTTGGTTACACTCCCTACAATGAGGTGTATTAAATTTAGGGTCGTAATTACATTAAGCGTTAAAATGTATTACATTTAATAGGGTTGACATGAATTACACTTAGGATTGTTATTACATTTAGCGTTAAAATGTATTACATTAAGGGTTGTTATTACATTAAGGGTTAAAATGTATTACATTTAGGGTTAAAGTGTATTTCATTTAGGGTTGATATTACATTTAGCGTTGATATTACGTTTAGGGGTGATACAAACGTTAATGTACATTGACATGTAAATGATATCTACTGCGTGAATATCCCAGTCCAGCCTAGACTATTAAAAGACAATCCACTCAAAAATGTAAATGACATGATAAAATGGCATATGAATGACATATGAATGCATGTGCTGTTCTGTGTTCTCCATTGGGGGCGCCTGGTCGGTGATCTTCACCCTGGCGCACATGCCTTATGCGCATGCCTTTCGTAGCGCGCGCCGGAGTGGGGGTCATCGGGCGGCCGCCTCGGGTGGGGGATGCAGAGTGATACTAGACCGGGGGGCGAATATTTTTTTCGTACATGGAAACGCTACAGGACATGAATTATTCATAAGTTTAGCTGAAATTTTGAAGTGCGCAAGCGCGTGGACTTTATTTCTATGGCTTGGCCAATTTATTTGTACAGGATGAACGGACTCGCATACTGTTTACATACATGATCACGTGTGATCACTGCCTGCATGCGTACGTACGTACGTGCTCGCTATTTCTGTTTACATTCGATTTGCAGTTCATGAGCGCCCTACGTAACCCCGCTGGAAATATGCGGGCAGCTAGCCGAGAACATCGTGATTGTCAGCCAGGAGAGCCGGAATTGATGCCACATTACCACTATTCGTACATGCATATAAATGGCCAAATAAGAGCTCTTTCAAAATCTTTTTCACGACCTTTTTTGTTGATCGGGTACTAACATCATAGTATTCGTAACTTACACCGCTACCACAGTAGGCCTACTCCGTACCACTACTGCTTGGCTATGATTTAGTATGAAGCGGACATGTATTCACAATCGACTTCTCAGTGCTGCCAGTGGGTCATGGTGACTCGAGCATCTCGAGTGCACTTTCGAATTACAACGATAAGATCATTACAAATCCACATGTAAACATGTAATAATAGTAGACCGAGCTTCAGTAGAGTCTAGTTCTGTGTTTTCAAACTGATTAGTTGATTAGAGGTAGGTGATAATGTCGGCGTAATTGTATCAGACGTACAAGGTGATATGTGTGTGCAATGTGATGTGTGTTGTAGAGCTATCGCAAGCGACAGTTATTTTCCTGCATGTTGTTCATTGATCGGACGAACCAACGTGAGTGCAGTGACATGTTTACGCTCGAACGTATGTACACACACACACACACACACACACACACCCCAAGTCCTGTATGGAGATACTAAGATCGTAGAATTGTCGCAGGAGCAAAATGTCGTGTCATCATTTATCTATACCTATATGGTCACGTGAAAATGAAGCCCTGACCCAACATCAGCATTTCAAAAACTGGTTAATCCGAGTTCTTTCAAGGTGAAGCATAACCCTGTCCCCTCATGTCCTGTCCAGGTCAACACGAAGGCGTTGTATTCATGGTATTCTAACAAAACTGTCTTCATCATGTGATGAACTTTTGGTCTGTTTGCAAAATAAATTCGGTGAATGTTTACAAAATGAATTGGCATGTACAAAGTCCAGTTACTGGCCTTGCCGTTCTCTGTACTTAAGGATCATGCCCCTGCATGGACTCTGTTATAGTGTCTTCACGTGAAGAGCGCTCAAGAGACTCGGAAGAAAGTGTTCTGCAAAAAGTATAAACTATAAGCATTGTTAGCGAAAACTTTTGAAGGTAAGTTGACAATTTGACAGCTATTATAATTATGTCTTCATCGACTACTCCTCATATGTGAATAGGCAGCATGACCAGTCTGGATCAGATTATAGTATGAACTTTAATACATCCTAAAGTGCAATGGAATGCTTACGCGTATTTCTTTAGTGACTCTTTACGATGAGGATCGTATGACACTGGCGCTGGGACTTTTCATGAAGGTCACGCTATGACACCAAAAACATAGCTACTGTGTTGATAAAGTTAGAAACTACATGCAGATTTATATTCTCATGAATTCGGGAGAAAGGTCACAATAATAAATGCCATTAGAAAAATAAGTTAACAATACCGATCAAAGCCTCGCTTTATCATTGCTATATTACTCTGCTCCTATACCAACCAATGTCATTTCATCATCATATAGTGAGAAAATCTTAGAGCATATCGTTCCCAATGCGCAAGGTGTCGGATTTTTTCTCAATTCTCTGACTTGCATGTGTGGAAAGATGGCCGCGAACCCGGATGCCCCGTACCTTCAACTGCAGCACTGCCATGATGGTATCTGGTACACAAATTTCTGTCTGGACTCAAGCATCGACAACGCCAAAAACTTCGAAGTCCGCCCCGACGACGTCTTCATCATTACCTACCCTAAATCAGGTGAGTGATGGAAACTGGTGTTATAGAGATAACTTATATAGAACAAAGTCAAAACCGGGAACTTTACGATATTAGTCACGAGCAAACGACTTCCCCGAGGATTGTTCAATATTACGGCAAGCAACTACAGTGAAGACAACCATTAACATCGTGATCTTCTCTAATTTCTGCGAATACTATTACGATACTATTACCACTGTTGCTACTTCCCTACTGCTGCTGACTTTCTACTACTGCTACAAAAGTGTGCTGCTACTTCTATCTACTAATCATACCGTACTGCTAGTGATAGTTAGGTAGTAGTAGTAGTAGTAGTAGTAGTAGTAGTAGTAGTAGTAGTATTGTAGTATAGTAGAGTATAGTAGTAGTAGTAGTATGTATAGTAGTAGTACAGTAGTAGTAGTAGTAATGTAGTATACTACTTCTACTTCTATGTTAGTTACTATGCTACCGCTATGCTAGGACTATTTATCAAAAAATCATGATGATGTAGTCATGCTGATATTAATTTTCTCCACTTCTGTTCCCAGTTCTGCTTAGGCCTACAGCATGCAGAAACTATACCACAAAAGGGTTGAAAAAGTGAAAGGCAATATCTTATATTGTTTGTTTCGAAAATGTCACCGCTGAAGCAGAAACAAAGTGCAAACACTTTACTTTTGATGCAGCTATTCTTCTTCCACTATGTCACAGTACATGATGGCTTCGCGTTCAATCGACAATGATGTGAATCATGATACTTATGTGTAGTTGTCAGACTAAGTGCCCTTGTGAAATGATATTCCCCCACGAGATGTATACTCGTTCCAAGCGCGTGATATAGCAGTCTTGTATTGTTTGCTGACGTCATTGTAGGAACCCACTGGATGATGGAAATCATGGGTCTGATTCTGAGCGACGGCCACCTCGAGAAGGTCGACCGTTCGCTGCTGACCTCAGCACTGGAGATGATCAACATGGATCAGACATTTCCAAAATCCAAAGAGGAAGAGGCGAAGAATCCTGTCGACATGAGTCCATTTATGGAGATACTGGATAAGGCGCCCTCACCGAGAGTGATCGTCAGCCATCTCCGGAAGGATCGCTTTCCGAAGGACCTCCTCCAGAAGGCGAAGGTTTGTCCAGGCAATTTCAAAAGGTTGAAATTTGTTGAGTAGAATGGGAGTTTCTTTAGCAAGAAGAGCAGATTAAACAAAAATAGGAAGACGGCTGACTAAGAGGAGGGCATTTAAGGGTGATCAATGACATTGTAATGCTTTGACCGTAAAAGAAAATAAATAAAAGAGAAGAGAGAGAGAGAAAAAAAATCAATCAAAACAAGATTTCGGTCGACGGCGGAAGCATGACTTTGCCGGTATGTTGTTTCAGCAAACTCCTCTTGTCATTATCTTCACTTTCTTCACTTCCGAAGGGGCTGTGTGTCACGCAATGTTAACATAAATTTTTCATTTCATTTCATTTCAATTCATTTTCATATTTCTCACATACATGTACATAACACAATAAAGTATATTGATACGAAAATTATACAGAACATAATTTAGAATAGAACTTCACCGGAATGTTCAAAAGTTTGTCTTGGTATAAACACAAGGTCTGTATACGTTAAACTGAGGTCATAATGCGAAAAATATGATGGGGCCTGCGTAAAAGCAAGCTTGTATAGAGCCGCAGGTCCCGTGATAAAATCAGATTAGGGAAAGTATGAGTACAAATATTTTTTTAGACCATACTATAACTTGGGGATCCGATTAAAACGAACAAAAATCAGATCAAATACGTGTTACTAAATAAAATACAGAAAATTAGAATGGCTCAGCACGCGTGATGTCGGAGGCATTAATGATTATACACGACTGCGTTGGGATGTCATGATATTATCATCTGATGTATTCATTCTTTGATTATGATACAATAATCATACCTAACATAATTATTATGACCTATCTGGCTATTTATATTCAATTTTCATTGTCCGGCAGATTGTCTTTCACTCCTAAATGACATGCACTTGCATGATTTTTCGAAAGGACTATAAGATCATATTTGTATCAATGTGTAATACTATAGTGGGAGAATAGTTTCTTCAGGGGGGCGTTTCATCAACGAGTTCGTCGGAGGTTTTCACCGACAAATTTGCTATCAGCCAATCAGACGCAAGGATTTCCGTAGCTTTTAACAGTTGTCAGTGTAAATCACTGACAAAAAGTTTCATGAAACGGTCCCCAGAATTTGTGGCGATCTGGGGGCATTTCATGAAGGAACTTGTCGGATAACATATCTGACAAGTCAGTTATATCCGACAAGTTTTGAGAAATTCTTTAGTCTGATTGGCTGATTTCTCTGAACTTGTCGGATATAATTGACTTGTCGGACATTTTATCCGAGAAGTTCCTTCATGAAATGCCCCCCCCCCCCCCGGGACCGTTTCATGAAACTTTTTGTCAGTGATTTACACTGACAACTGTTAAAAGCTACGGAAATCCTTGCGTCTGATTGGCTGATAGCAAATTTGTCGGTGAAAACCTCCGACGAACTCGTTGATGAAACGCCCCCCTGATGTACAACTTTTGAGCATCAGGGTAATACAACTGCTTTGTTTGGAATAATGTTATATAACACGTTTAGGTTATCTACATTGCCCGCAACCCGAAAGATGTCGTGACGTCATGGTATAACTTCCTCGGCAAATCCCCTTTCCTTACCTTCACGTGGGAAGAAAACTTCAAAGCCTTTCTTGATGGCAGTAAGTATTCCTCCTTCAACACTATAAATCGATCTAACAGTATTAGTGATGGGTAATATAATATGAGTGATAGCAGCCATTGTAAATAGTGATATAATACTTGTATAAATAGTGTAGTAGTATAGTAGTAATAGTATAATAGCATAA